>NC_092086.1:115178130-115343130 GCF_045679555.1 Salvelinus alpinus | reverse complement strand
CTTGTCTGGTAGGTTCGGGTCACTGGGCAGTTCGCGGCTGTGCTTCCCTTAGTAGTCTGTAATAGTTTGCAAGCCCTGCCACATCCGACGAGCATCAGAGCCGGTGTAGTACGAAATCATTATAGATTTAATAGTGCAATAAACCACAGATAATGCTTCACCCACACTAATGACATATTCATACCCACTGTAGTCACTACACAGACAAACAGAGACATATTGATTCCCACTGTAGTCACTACACAGACATACTTAAACTATATCGACGATCACGCTTTAAAGTAAGAACCAGATGCAGACTGTGTCGAAGTAACAACGTTTATTACAACAACAGGGGCAGGCAAAGGACAGGTCAAGGTCAGGCAGGGGTCAATAATCCAGAGTAGTGTGGTTAAGATACAGGACGGCAGGCAGGGTCAGGGTCAGGTCAGGCAGAAATGATCAAAACCGGGAAAACTAGAAAACAGGAACTTTAGACAAGATAGGAGCAAGGGGGAAAACCGCTGGTAGGTTCTACGAACAAAATGACCTGGCAACAGGCAAACAGAGAACACAGGTATAAATACACAGGGATAATGGGGAAGATGGGTGACACCTGGAGGGGGGTGGAGACAATCACAAAGACAGGTGAAACAGAACAGGGCGTGACATCAACAATATAAACAATTTATAGGAAAATGTTTTGGTTCTCACCTCTGTAAATTTTTATACTTGCCTAAAATGAAATATGTTCATTATTAATTAAAGGATCATGATCGATTAATTTGCATACTGGAGGAAACTGCTATAGTGCTGGTTGCTAGCCTGAGGTTACTGGAGGACACTGCTATAGTGCAGGTTGACATTCTGAGGATTCTGGGCAGTTTCTTTCTGTCTGTAATACAGACTAAACCATATGAAACTAGACGCTATTTCATCACAGTTTAATACTGGCTTTAATATTTGCTTTTGTTTATATCACTAAAGACAGATAAACAGTATGATTAAGAAGGACTTACTATATCATAGATCATTTTGGAGACTCTCTTCACAGACTTCTATTATATTATTGATTGTATGTTTGTTTATTCCATGTGTAACTCTGTGTTGTTGTTTGTGTCGAACTGCTTTGATTTATCTTGGCCAGGTCGCAGTTGTAAATGAGAACTTGTTCTCAACTAGCCTACCTGGTTAAATAAAAGGTGAAATAAAATATAAAATAAATCAACTTGACTGGCCCAGATGAGGGAGACATCAAATCATTGCATCTAACCTACACTGTACGGGATGAGTTTCTGTATGTTGTATAGTAGATTTAGCAGGTTCACATTTGTCTACGCTGTTCATTTTGGGCAGGTGCTGTTCTGTGAATATGGCATCTTCTTCTGGTCCTATTTACCATAATAATATATCCCTGGCTTGTTCAAAATCTGACTGAGATCTATTCAGAGGAGCTCACTGCTTATCCTCAGGAGGATTCACATCACATTGTTGTTTAACATGCTGCTATTATTTATTATTGCCACATTTTCATCACTCAGAGACAGATGGGTGTGTTGGAGAAATGGACGGTAGCATCATAACATATCTCACTGTCATAGGGTGTCTGAGGAAGTCTGGCTGTCATAGGGTGTCTGAGGAAGTCTGACTGTCATAGGGTGTCTGAGGAGGTCTGACTGTCATAGGGTGTCTGAGGAAGTATGACTGTCATAGGGTGTCTGAGGAAGTCTGACTGCCATAAGGGTGTCTGAGGAAGTCTGACTGTCATAGGGTGTCTGAGGAAGTCTGACTGTCATAGGGTGTCTGAGGAAGTCTGACTGTCATAGGGTGTCTGAGGAAGTCTGACTTCATAGGGTGTCTGAGGAAGTCTGACTGTCATAGGGTGTCTGAGGAAGTCTGGCTGTCATAGGGTGTCTGAGGAAGTCTGACTGCCATAGTGTGTCTGAGGAATTCTCACTGTCATAGGGTGTCTGAGGAAGTCTGACTCTCATAGGGTGTCTGAGGAAGTCTGACTGTCATAGGGTGTCTGAGGAAGTCTGACTCTCATAGGGTGTCTGAGGAAGTCTGACTGTCATAGGGTGTCTGAGGAAGTCTGACTCTCATAGGGTGTCTGAGGAAGTCTGACTGTCATAGGGTGTCTGAGAAAGTCTGACTCTCATAGGGTGTCTGAGGAAGTCTGACTGTCATAGGGTGTCTGAGGAAGTCTGACTCTCATAGGGTGTCTGAGGAAGTCTGACTGCCGTAGGGTGTCTGAGGAAGTCTGACTGTCATAGGGTGTCTGAGGAAGTCTGACTGTCATAGGGTGTCTGAGAGAGTCTGACTCTCATAGGGTGTCTGAGGAAGTCTGACTGTCATAGGGTGTCTGAGAAAGTCTGACTCTCATAGGGTGTCTGAGGAAGTCTGACTGCCGTAGGGTGTCTGAGGAAGTCTGACTGTCATAGGGTGTCTGAGGAAGTCTGACTGCCGTAGGGTGTCTGAGGAAGTCTGACTGTCATAGGGTGTCTGCAGCAGTGGCGATTTTAGCATATAAATCTTGGTGGGGCAAAAAGAAATGTCAGCAGAAGATACTTGACCCCTCAAACCAATACAGAAACTGACCCCTCAAACCAATACAGAAACTGACCCCTTCATCCAACACAGAAACTGACCCCTTCATCCAACACAGAAACTGACCCCTCAAACCTACACAGAAACTGACCCCTTCATCCAACACAGAAACTGACCCCTCAATCCAATACAGAAACTGACCCCTTCATCCAACACAGAAACTGACCCCTCAATCCAATACAGAAACTGACCCCTTCAATCCAACACAGAAACTGACCCCTCAATCCAACACAGAAACTGACCCCTCAATCCAACACAGAAACTGACCCCTCAAATCCCAGATACACATTCATGAGTTCTTCTTGTCATAAAAATGAACACATTGGAAACCGGATTCAAAAACATTTTTCCGGGTCAGACTTATGCTAACTGTTGATATTTGTACAAACGACACTATGTCAAGAGAGCAGACCGGTGTGGGCTGCCTGATAATCAAAGATTAGAGTCCACACAAAACAAAATAAAAGGCTCCAACACATGTAATAACTGACTATATAGTAGCATCAATAGCTACCTTTATAGTAGCATCAATAGCTACCTTTATAGTAGCATCAATAGCTACCTTTATAGTAGCATTAATAGCTACCTTTATAGTAGCATCAATAGCTACCTTTATAGTAGCATCAATAGCTACCTTTATAGTAGCATCAATAGCTACCTTTATAGTAGCATCAATAGCTACCTTTATAGTAGCATCAATAGCTACCTTTATAGTAGCATTAATAGCTAGCTTTATAGTAGCATCAATAGCTACCTTTATAGTAGCATCACTAGCTAGCTTTATAGTAACATCAATAGCTACCTTTATAGTAGCATCAATAGCTACCTTTATAGTAGCATCAATAGCTACCTTTATAGTAGCATCAATAGCTAGCTGTATATTATTTTTACATTTACATTTACATTTTAGTCATTTAGCAGACGCTCTTATCCAGAGCGACTTACAGTAGAGTGCATACATTTTATTACATTTTTTTTTTTACATACTGAGACAAGGATATCCCTACCGGCCAAACCCTCCCTACCGGCCAAACCCTCCCTAACCCGGACGACGCTATGCCAATTGTGCGTCGCCCCACGGATCTCCCGGTTGCGGCCGGCTGCGACAGAGCCTGGGCGCGAACCCAGCCCAGCCTGGGCGCGAACCCAGAGACTCTGGTGGCGCAGCTAGCACTGCGATGCAGTGCCCTAGACCACTGCGCATCCCGGGAATCCTTATTATCAATAACTAGCTTTATAGTATTATCACTAACTAGCTTTATAGTAGCATTAATAACTACCTTTATAGTAGCATCAATAGCTCCTTTATAGTACCATTAATAGCTACCTTTATAGTAGCATCAATAGCTAGCTTTATAGTAGCATCAATAGCTACCTTTATAGTACCATTAATAGCTACCTTTATAGTAGCATTAATAGCTAGCTTTATAGTAGCATTAATAGCTAGCTTCATAGTATTATCAATAACTACGTATAATTCTAATCCTAACCCTAACCAACAACTACACACAGAAGTCTAAACCTCTACCTACGTATAATTCTAACCCTCACCGTAACCCATCTCTCTCTCTCCACAGTGTCTGAACTACCCCACCAACACCAGTATGTCTAACCCTAACCCTGTATCCCTCTCTCTCTACAGTGCCACCCCAGTTCCTGAACTACCCCACCAACACGTATTCCTACGAGAGTACGGATATGGAGCTGGAGTGTGCTGTAACGGGGAACCCTCCTCCTACGGTGCACTGGATGAAGAACGGAGAGGAGGTCATCCCCAGTGACTACTTCCAGATTGTTGTACGTCACGTAGAACACTGTGTGTGTGTGTGTGTGTGTGTGTGTGTGTGTGTGTGTGTGTGTGTGTGTGTGTGTGTGTGTGTGTGTGTGTGTGTGTGTGTGTGTGTGTGTGTGTGTGTGTGTGTGTGGGGTTGTAAACCATGTCAACCATATAATGTCAAGCACATACCCAGTGACTACATCCAGATGGTTGTAAATCACACAAGACACAAGATCATGAACACCACTCTGATGACCTTATAGGGGGTACTATAGGGGGTACTATTGGGGTACTATAGGGGGTACTATAGGGGGTACTATAGGGGTACTGTAGGGGGTACTAGGTAGGCTGGGCACCAAACTAAGAGCCAACGTATAGTTCAAACCCTAATAGTCTAACTATGTAGAAGTCAACTCAAAGATGTGACCATTTCAATAATCGATGACACATAGCTTTTGATCCAGATTGCGTAGAAAGAAGACACAGCCTTTACTTTTCTATGGTAGCCCTGTCGTAGAAACAGCACCCCGTTCCCTTCCTGACGTAGATACAGCACCCCGTTCCCTTCCTGTTGTAGATACAGCACCCTGTTCCCTTCCTGTTGTAGATACAGCACCGTGTTCCCTTCCTGTTGTCATAGATACAGCACCCTGTTCCCTTCCTGTTGTAGATACAGCACCCTGTTCCCTTCCTGTTGTAGATACAGCACCCTGTTCCCTTCCTGCTGTAGATACAGCACCCTGTTCCCTTCCTGTTGTAGATACAGCACCCTGTTCCCTTCCTGTTGTAGATACAGCACCCTGTTCCCTTCCTGACGTAGATACAGCACCCTGTTCCCTTCCTGTTGTAGATACAGCACCCTGTTCCCTTCCTGTTGTAGATACAGCACCCTGTTCCCTTCCTGCTGTAGATACAGCACCCTGTTCCCGTCCTGTCGTAGATACAGCACCCTGTTCCCTTCCTGTTGTAGATACAGCACCCTGTTCCCGTCCTGTTGTAGATACAGCACCCTGTTCCCTTCCTGCTGTAGATACAGCACCCTGTTCCCTTCCTGTTGTAGATACAGCACCCCGTTCCCTTCCTGTTGTAGATACAGCACCCTGTTCCCTTCCTGTTGTAGATACAGCACCCTGTTCCCTTCCTGTTGTAGATACAGCACCCTGTTCCCTTCCTGTTGTAGATACAGCACCCTGTTCCCTTCCTGTTGTAGATACAGCACCCTGTTCCCTTCCTGTTGTAGATACAGCACCCTGTTCCCTTCCTGTTGTAGATACAGAACCCTGTTCCCTTCCTGTTGTAGATACAGCACCCTGTTCCCTTCCTGTTGTAGATACAGCACCCTGTTCCCTTCCTGACGTAGATACAGCACCCTGTTCCCTTCCTGTTGTAGATACAGCACCCTGTTCCCTTCCTGTTGTAGATACAGCACCCTGTTCCCTTCCTGTTGTAGATACAGCACCCTGTTCCCTTCCTGTTGTAGATACAGCACCCTGTTCCCTTCCTGTTGTAGATACAGCACCCCGTTCCCTTCCAGACGTAACATACTGCCGTCTATTAGGCTCCCGGGTGGCACAGCGGTCTAAGGCACTGCGTTTCAGTGCTAGAGACGTCACTACAGACCCTGGTTTGATCCTGGGATGTGTCACAACCGGGCCGTGATTGGGAGTCCCATAGGGCGGCGCACATTTGGCTGAGCGTCGTCCGTGTTTGGCCGGGGGGGGTAGAACGTCATTGTAAAAAAATAAGAATTTGTTCTTAACCGACTTGCCCAGTTAAATAAAGGTTGAATTAAAATTGTTAAAAAAAATAACTGTGTTGTACCTTCCTCTTTAGGATGGCAGTAACCTTCAGATTCTTGGTCTGGTGAAGTCCGATGAAGGTTTCTATCAGTGTGTGGCTGAGAATGAAGCAGGGAACGCCCAGGCTATGGCCCAGCTCATACTGAGAGAGCCAGGTAAGAGACAGACCTCACCAGGACAAGCCAAACTAAGGCTTTTCTTGTCTTCTCTGTCTGTGTCTCAGCTCACCTTCTCTCTCTCTCTCATCTTAATGTCTCTCTCAGCTCACCTTCTCTTTCTCTCTCAGCTTAATGTCTCTCTCAGCTCACCTTCTCTCTCTCTGTCAGCTTAATGTCTCTCTCAGCTCACCTTCTCTCTCTCTCATCTTAATGTCTCTCTCATCTCCACCTATCTCTCTCTCAGCTTAACTGTCCCGTTTATTCCATTCCAGCCATTACAATGAGCCTGTCCTCCTATATCTCTTCCTACCAGCCTTCTCTGGTCCTCAACAACACACAACCCATACCTCCACCCCCGCCCCCTCCCTCCTCACTAACAAACCCCAGCCTTTCCTCTTCTTCCTCACCTTCCTCACCTTCCACACCTCCACCACTCATCCACTCCTCACCCTCCATCTGCTGGAAGGTCATGGGATAGGTCAGGGGTCAGACTTTAGCCAAGCTTAACCAGGATTCCTGCTAGGTGCGTCAGAGGTTTCCTACCGCAGACGACAAAACGCCAGATGTTTAAAGTGACGGAATGTCACTTGGCAAAGTAGAGACAGATGTGGGGCGTGTGTATGGTGTCCAGATGAAGGACCCATATTACGACAGCGTCAGAGTCAGAAGGACTCATCAGTGTGACACCAACTGAGGCTTTCCTGTTTCTCTGTGACACAGCGTCTTTGGCTGGCCGATAAAAATATCAGGAATAGAGGGGACTTCAAGTCAATGTAATTGGGGCTTTGGGGCTTCTGGGAATTCTATTCTTTCAGATGTCAGTGGGAGAATGACTCAGTGATGTTGTTGATTTATTTTGAGATTCACACGCAAAGTTGTTACTCAACAGATAAGGGTAACATTTTCAATGTCTGTAATTATGTTTTTGAGCCAGGCTCAGAGTTGGGTCATAGCACCACAAACTCCAATCTGTTCAACTCCTAACTGTTCAACTCCTATCTGTCAACTCCTATCTGTTCAACTCCTATCTGTTCAACTCCTAAATGTTCAAATTCTATCTGTTCAACTCCTAACTGTTCAACATCTATCTGTTCAACTCCTATCTGTTCAACTCCTAACTGTTCAACTCCTAACTGTTCAACATCTATCTGTTCAACTCCTAACTGTTCAACTCCTAACTGTTCAACATCTATCTGTTCAACTCCTATCTGTTCAACTCCTAACTGTTCAACATCTATCTGTTCAACTCCTATCTGTTCAACTCCTAACTGTTCAACTCCTAACTGTTCAACTCCTATCTGTTCAACTCCTATCTGTTCAACTCCTAACTGTTCAAATTCTATCTGTTCAACTCCTAACTGTTCAACATCTATCTGTTCAACTCCTATCTGTTCAACTCCTAACTGTTCAACTCCTAACTGTTCAACATCTATCTGTTCAACTCCTATCTGTTCAACTCCTAACTGTTCAACTCCTAACTGTTCAACATCTATCTGTTCAACTCCTATCTGTTCAACTCCTAACTGTTCAACTCCTATCTGTTCAACTCCTAACTGTTCAACTCCTATCTGTTCAACTCCTATCTGTTCAACTCCTATCTGTTCAACTCCTATCTGTTCAACTCCTATCTGTTCAACTCCTATTTGGATATATTAGATTGTTTCTGCAAGGACTCTAATTATCATTATGGGTCTGGACCATGCTAGTAGGAAAAGGAATGTCAGTGCCATTGATGTGTGTGGGTGTGTGTGTGTGTGTGTGTGTGTGTGTGTGTGTGTGTGTGTGTGTGTGTGTGTGTGTGTGTGTGTGTGTGTGTGTGTGTGTGTGTGTGTGTGTGTGTGTGTGTGTGTGTGTGTGTGTGTGTGTGTGTGTGTGTGTGTGTGTGTGTGTGTGTGTGTGTCCAAGCAAAAGGCTTAGTGCCATTGATGCATACTGTATGTGTCCAAGCAAAAGGCAACCCCGCCCCCCACCCCCACAGTACTACTCCGTTACCCTAATTCCTACTTTTTAAATCCAGATTGGTGTCATTTTAGAGCAGGGATCATCAACTAGATTCAGCCACAGACTGATTTTCTTCTTGCGCGGATGTTCAGGGGAGCCGGAACATAATTACAAATCATCTGTAGACTGCAAACTGACCGCAAGAAGCCCCAACAGATATAATATTTATTAACTAAAACATCATAATTTCAAACCTTGCTTATATTTGTTTACTTTACATATACCGTATCTCTCTATTATGCGTGGGAAAACTTCGGAACAGAACAGACTAACAGACTAAAATTAATATCACTTGGAAATTAATTTCTGGTGTTTTTACAGTCGTCTGTGTAATAAAATAGTTTTTTTTTTACATATACAGTGGGGAGAACAAGTATTTGATACACTGCCAATTTTGCAGGTTTTCCTACTTACAAAGCATGTAGAGGTCTGTAATTTTTATCATAGGTACACTTCAACTGTGAGAGGCGGAATCTTAAACAAAAATCCAGAAAATCACATTGTATGATTTTTAAGTAATTAATTTGCATTTTATTGCATGACATAAGTATTTGATACATCCGAAAAGCAGAACTTAATATTTGGTACAGAAGCCTTTGTTTGCAATTACAGAGATCATACGTTTCCTGTAGTTCTTGACCAGGTTTGCACACACTGCAGCAGGGATTTTGGCCCACTCCTCCATACAGATCTTCTCCAGATCCTTCAGGTTTCGGGGCTGTCGCTGGGCAATACGGACTTTCAGCTCCCTCCAAAGATTTTCTATTGGGTTCAGGTCTGGAGACTGGCTAGGCCACTCCAGGACCTTGAGATGCTTCTTACGGAGCCACTCCTTAGTTGCCCTGGCTGTGTGTTTCGGGTTGTTGTCATGCTGGAAGACCCAGCCACGACCCATCTTCAATGCTTTTACTGAGGGAAGGAGGTTGTTGGCCAAGATCTCGCGATACATGGCCCCATCCATCCTCCCCTCAATACGGTGCAGTCGTCCTGTCCCCTTTGCAGAAAAGCATCCCCAAAGAATGATGTTTCCACGTCCAGGCTTCACGGTTGGGATGGTGTTCTTGGGGTTGTACTCATCCTTCTTCTTCCTCCAAACACGGCGAGTGGAGTTTAGACCAAAAAGCTCTATTTTTGTCTCATCAGACCACATGACCTTCTCCCATTCCTCCTCTGGATCATCCAGATGGTCATTGGCAATTTTCAGACGGGCCTGGACATGCGCTGGCTTGAGCAGGGGGACCTTGCGTGCACTGCAGGATTTTAATCCATGACGGCGTAGTGTGTTACTAATGGTTTACTTTGAGACTGTGGTCCCAGCTCTCTTCAGGTCATTGACCAGGTCCTGCCGTGTAGTTCTGGGCTAATCCCTCACCTTCCTCATGATCATTGATGCCCCACGAGGTGAGATATTGCATGGAGCCCCAGACCGAGGGTGATTGACCGTCATCTTGAACTTCTTCCATTTTCTAATAATTGCGCCAACAGTTGTTGCCTTCTCACCAAGCTGCTTGCCTATTGTCCTGTAGCCCATCCCAGCCTTGTGCAGGTCTACAATTTTATCCCTGATGTCCTTACACAGCTCTCTGGTCTTGGCCATTGTGGAGAGGTTGGAGTCTGTTTGATTGAGTGTGTGGACAGGTGTCTTTTTTACAGGTAACGAGTTCAAACAGGTGCAGTTAATACAGGTAATGAGTGGAGAACAGGAGGGCTTCTTAAAGAAAAACTAACAGGTCTGTGAGAGCCGGAATTCTTACTGGTTGGTAGGTGATCAAATACTTATGTCATGCAATAAAATGCAAATTAATTACTTAAAAATCATACAATGTGATTTTCTGGATTTTTGTTTTAGATTCCGTCTCTCACAGTTGAAGTGTACCTATGATAAAAAATTACAGACCTCTACATGTTTTGTAAGTAGGAAAACCTGCAAAATTGGCAGTGTATCAAATACTTGTTCTCCCCACTGTATATCGTAAATACATTTTCTACATTCCCTTTCTGTCGTAAATATGTTACCCTGTTCCCTTCCTGTTGTAGATACAGCACCCCGTTCCCTTCCTGTTGTAGATACAGCACCCCGTTCCCTTCCTGTTGTAGATACAGCACCCCGTTCCCTTCCTGTCGTAGATACAGCACCATGTTCCCTTCCTGTTGTAGATACAGCACCCTGTTCCCTTCCTGACGTAGATACAGCACCCCGTTCCCTTCCTGTCGTAGATACAGCACCCTGTTCCCTTCCTGTTATAGATACAGCACCCCGTTCCCTTCCTGTTGTAGATACAGCACCTTGTTCCCTTCCTGTTGTAGATACAGCACCCTGTTCCCTTCCTGTTGTAGATACAGCACCCTGTTCCCTTCCTGTTGTAGATACAGCACCCTGTTCCCTTCCTGTTGTAGATACAGCACCCTGTTCCCTTCCTGTTGTAGATACATCACCCCGTTCCCTTCCTGTTGTAGATACATCACCCCGTTCCCTTCCTGTTGTAGATACAGCACCCCGTTCCCTTCCTGTTGTAGATACAGCACCCCGTTCCCTTCCTGTTGTAGATACAGCACCCCGTTCCCTTCCTGTTGTAGATACAGCACCCTGTTCCCTTCCTGTCGTAGATACAGCACCCCGTTCCCTTCCTGACGTAGATACAGCACCCTGTTCCCTTCCTGTTGTAGATACAGCACCCCGTTCCCTTCCTGTTGTAGATACAGCACCCGTTCCCTTCCTGCTGTAGATACAGCACCATGTTCCCTTCCTGTTGTAGATACAGCACCCCGTTCCCTTCCTGTTGTAGATACAGCACCCTGTTCCCTTCCTGTTGTAGATACAGCGCCATGTTCCCTTCCTGTTGTAGATACAGCACCCCGTTCCCTTCCTGTTGTAGATACAGCACCCCGTTCCCTTCCTGCTGTAGATACAGCACCCCGTTCCCTTCCTGTTGTAGATACAGCACCCCGTTCCCTTCCTGTTGTAGATACAGCACCATGTTCCCTTCCTGTTGTAGATACAGCACCCCGTTCCCTTCCTGTTGTAGATACAGCACCCTGTTCCCTTCCTGTTGTAGATACAGCACCCCGTTCCCTTCCTGTTGTAGATACAGCACCATGTTCCCTTCCTGTTGTAGATACAGCACCCTGTTCCCTTCCTGTTGTAGATACAGCACCATGTTCCCTTCCTGTTGTAGATACAACACCCTGTTCCCTTCCTGACGTAGATACAGCACCCTGTTCCCTTCCTGACGTAGATACAGCACCCTGTTCCCTTCCTGTCGTAGATACAGCACCATGTTCCCTTCCTGTTGTAGATACAGCACCCTGTTCCCTTCCTGTTGTAGATACAGCACGCTGTACCTTTCCTGACGTAGATTCAGCACCCTGTTCCCTTCCTGTTGTCATAGATACAGCACTCTGTTCCCTTCCTGTTGTAGATACAGCACCCTGTTTCCTTCCTGTTGTCATAGATACAGCACCCTGTTCCCTTCCTGTTGTCATAGATACAGCACCCTGTTCCCTTCCTGTTGTAGATACAGCACCCTGTTCCCTTCCTTTTGTAGATACAGCACCCTGTTCCCTTCCTGTTGTAGATACAGCACCCCGTTCCCTTCCTGACGTAGATACAGCACCCTGTTCCCTTCCTGTTGTAGATACAGCACCCTGTTCCCTTCCTGTTGTAGATACAGCACCCTGTTCCCTTCCTTTTGTAGATACAGCACCCTGTTCCCTTCCTGTTGTAGATACAGCACCCCGTTCCCTTCCTGACGTAGATACAGCACCCTGTTCCCTTCCTGTTGTAGATACAGCACCCCGTTCCCTTCCTGACGTAGATACAGCACCCTGTTCCCTTCCTGTTGTAGATACAGCACCCTGTTCCCTTCCTGTTGTAGATACAGCACCCCGTTCCCTTCCTGTTGTAGATACAGCACCTCGTTCTCTTCCTGACGTAGATACAGCACCCCGTTCCCTTCCTGACGTAGATACAGCACCATGTTCCCTTCCCACCACCTGACCTCACAGCTGGAGTGGTGTCTGCCACCGTGTTTGCTGGGTAACATCAGCCGCCATACATGTACCTGCAGGGGAACATCTGTGAGAGCAGACCTGTCCTGTCTCCCTGCATCACACACTGTCTGTTCTCCCAACGTCTTGTTGGACTTCATTCAATTAGACGGCCTCCCTCTGGTATTCTCAGTAGTGGTGTGCTCCGACATGATGTCTATGTGTATGTGTGTGTGTGTGTTTGTGTGTGTGTGTGTGTGTGTCTGTGTCTGTTCCCATGTGCCTGTGTGTGTGTGTGTGTGTGCGTGTGTGTGTCGCAGGTAACTGAATCTCAGACTAAACTCACTATGCAACCTGGAAACAGCAGTACTATTATATTACTGCACTAGCTATAAAGTAGCTACTGTATAAACACGTTTGTTCCTGCCAAGGCTGCAGCTACTCTTCCTGGGGTTTATTATGGATCCTCATTAGTCCCTGCCAAGGCAGCAGCTACTCTTCCTAGGGTTTATTATGTATACCCATTAGTTCCTGCCAAGGCAGCAGCTACTCTTCCTGGGGTTTATTATGGATCCCCATTAGTTCCTGCCAAGGCAGCAGCTACTCTTCCTGGGGTTTATTATGGATCCCCATTAGTTCCTGCCAAGGCAGCAGCTACTCTTCTTGGGGTTTATTATGGATCCCCATTAGTTCCTGCCAAGGCAGCAGCTACTCTTCCTGGGGTTTATTATGGATCCCCATTAGTTCCTGCCAAGGCAGCAGCTACTCTTCCTGGGGTTTATTATGGATCCCCATTAGTTCCTGCCAAGGCAGCAGCTACTCTTCCTGGGGTTTATTATGGATCCTCATTAGTTCCTGCCAAGGCAGCAGCTACTCTTCTTGGAGTTTATTATGGATCACCATTAGTTCCTGTCTAGGCAGCAGCTACTCTTCCTGGGGTGTATTATGGATCCCCATTAGTTCCTGCCAAGGCAGCAGCTACTCTTCCTGGGGTTTATTATGGATCACCATTAGTTCCTACCAAGGCAGCAGCTACTCTTCCTGGGGTTTATTATGGATCCCCATTAGTTCCTGCCAAGGCAGCAGCTACTCTTCCTGGGGTTTATTATGGATCCCCATTAGTTCCTGCCAAGGCAGCAGCTACTCTTCCTGGGGTTTATTATGGATCCCCATTAGTTCCTGCCAAGGCAGCAGCTACTCTTCCTGGGGTTTATTATGGATCCCCATTAGTTCCTGCCAAGGCAGCAGCTACTCTTCCTGGGGTTTATTATGGATCCCCATGAGTTCCTGCCAAGGCAGCAGCTACTCTTCCTGGGGTTTATTATGGATCTCCATTAGTTCCTGTTGCCAAGCCAGCAGATACATTGGGGTCGAGCAAAATGAAGGCAGTTTATACAATTAAAAAAAACATTACAATACATTCCCAACAGAATTCAGAAGACATTAAGTTTGTGTCCTCAGGCCCCTACTATACTACCACAAATCTACGATACATTACGTGTGTGTCCTCAGGCCCCTACTATAATACCACAAATCTACAATACATTAAGTGTGTGTCCTCAGGCCCCTACTCTACTACCACATATCTACAACACATTAAGTGTGTGTCCTCAGGCCCCTACTATACTACCACATATCTACAACACATTAAGTGTGTGTCCTCAGGCCCCTACTCTACAACCACATATCTACAACACATTAAGTGTGTGTCCTCTGGCCCCTACTCTACTACCACATATCTACAACACATTAAGTGTGTGTCCTCAGGCCCCTACTCTACTACCACAAATCTACAACACAAAATCAATTTCTACTTGTGTGTGGAGTTCGTATGTTATCATGTGGGTGTGTATGCGTGTGTATTCGTGTGTCTGTACCTGTGTGTGTGTCTCTTCACAGTCCACGTGCCGTGCCGTGAGTTGCCATGAAGTGTATTTTTATCTGCTTTTTAAATCTGATTCTACTGCTGCTTCAGTTACCTGATGTGGAATATAGTTCCATGTAGTCATGGCTCTATGTAGTACTGTGCGCCTTCCATAGTCTGTTCTGGACTTGGGGACTGTGAAGAGACCTCTGGTGGCATGTCTTGGTGGGGTATGCATGGGTGTCCGAGCTGTGTGCCAGTAGTTTAGACAGACAGCTTGGTGCATTCAACATGTCAATACCTCTCATAAATACAAGTAGTTATGAAGTCAATCTCTCCTCCACTTTGAGCCATGAGAGATTGACATACATATGATTAATGTTAGCTCTTTAAGGCCCAGCTGTGCTGCCCTGTTCTGAGCCAATTGTAAAGTTCCTCTTTGTGGCACCTGACCACGCGACTGAACAGTAGTCCAGGTGCGACAAAACCAGGGTCTGTAGGACCTGCCTTGTTGATAGTGTTGTTAAAAAGGTAGAGACTAGGGCCTGTAGGACCTGCCTTGTTGATAGTGTTGTTAAGAAGGTAGAAACTAGGGCCTGTAGGACCTGCCTTGTTGATAGTGTTGTTAAGAAGGTAGAAACTAGGGCCTGTAGGACCTGCCTTGTTGATAGTGTTGTTAAGAAGGTAGAGCAGCGCTTTATTATGGACAGACTTCTCCCCATCTTAGCTACTGTTGTATCAATATGTTTTGACCATGACAGTTTACATTCCAGTGTTACTCCAAGCAGTTTAGTCACCTCAACTTGCTCAATTTCCACATTATTTATTAAAAGATCGAGTTAAGGTTTAAGGTTTAGTGAATGATTTGTCCCGGATACAATGCTTTTAGTTTTTTAAATATCTATGACTAACTTATTTCTTGCCACCCATTCTGAAACTGTCTCCATCTCTTTGTTAAGTGTTGATTTGATTTAATTTGCTGTGGCAGCTGACATCAGCAGTATATATGGACACACAGACTTTACTCAAAGCCAGTGGCAGGTCATTAGTCAAGATTTTTTTTTAAATGAAGGGGCCTAGACAGCTGCCCTGGAGATTGCCTGACTCTACCTGGATTACGTAATAAATGTGTCAAGTGCAGCATCTGGTTGCTCCTCATTAAACACCACAGACGAGCAAATACTCTTTATATCTTCAACATAGGAATCGCTACAAAACTTATTATATGACCTCATGCACTATATTAGATGTGACTGTGCCTCAATGGCTTTGATACTTGTTTTTCTGTCGTAATTCTCAGGGAGGGTTGTGGGACATGGGGTTGTTAACCTATAGTTTCACAATACAATTCTTGTTTACTCTCCTTTTCTCACAAAGGTATAATTTAATCAACATGACATTAATTTGATGAGGAATGTATCATTAAGGAAGTATTTAAACAAGAAGTAAAAGAGGGAATCAATTAAGAACCACACCGGGGGACTCCAGCCCTGTTACAGTCTTAATCTGTGTCTGGGAAACTATAGATTATCCAAGAGAAAAGAGATTTTCCTTCTTTCCTTTTTTTTTAATCACTGCTCAAACAATGTGCTCTGGGTGTCGTCAGTGAGGGCCTCCCCAGAGCCTTAGCTGGGAACAGCAGGAACAGCACAGATGGCTGAGAAAACTGAAAGTGTGCGTCCCAAACGGCAGCCTATTTGTTATAGCGTACTACTTTTGATCAGACCACTATGGTCCTTCGTGGAAAAAGTCATGCAATCTAAGGGAATATGGTGCCGTTTGTGACACAGCCAAAGTCTCACAGAAGCAACAGAAAACAGAGCAGAGGAACCAGAGAAGGTCAGACTGACAGTTGGAGTCAGAAACCCCTCGTTACAGTCACCACGGGAACCCCTAGCAACTAGAGCCCGACAGATGTATCGGTTGACCAATATTTTTGGCCGATATTAGACTTTCACGTATGTATTTGTATCTGCGTTTAATCCGTCCCAAAAAGGACCGATATAGAATGCAGAGAAAACAGTCGAAAAAAAGGCTGTTTTTCATAGAATTTGACGTTCTGTTTTGCAATTCATTATTTGTCCTGAAGACAGGGTTGCCAGGTGTAGCTAAAATGTCTAACGCAATGACCCCTGAAAACTCGCCCACAAGGCCTAAAAACTAACACAAAATAATTTGTCACAGCAAGAGAGGAGTTGCCACATTTGTCCAGTAAACCGTTATTTCCCATAATGTTATCGAGCGAATTAAGGAGAATCGACTTCATTTGAACAACGTAGGCTAAGAAGCTAACTTTGGGTTTTCCATCAAAATAACAATTCTTATAAATCGCCCTTATTAAACTCTCCAGATCATTTTCCATCAATGGATGTCATGCTAGCGTCTCATTTCGTGGAAAAGTCCACAATGAAACTGATATTAAATGTGGAGAATGATACATTTGCGATAGAGCTGTGACCACGAACACAATTGATAACTTCCAATTTAATTAACTAAACATGGCCATTAATAATTGCCTAACAACACAAGGCTACAACAACAAACGGAAGTTATAGGCTATTTTTATTCAATCCGTTTGTCAGCTCCATGTAGGCTACACAAGTGACACATATTTGATTTGCAATTGACTTCATTTTTTAACATACAGTATTTATTGTATCAGATGGTAGGCTACAGTAGCCTACAATGGCATATAAATGAATAGCTGACACGATGGCCAACAGATGCAAATGTAGTCTTGTCATTCTCCATATTTAATGTCATTTTCATTGTCGACTTTAACCATAACACAAAGCACGCAAGGGAGTTCCATAACTTCTGCAGAACATGTCCAGTCGCGTAGCGCTCCAAACCCGAGAACTCATCATGAGTAAAACCCTTCGCTTAAATAAGGTTATCCATGACAAAAGTCGACATTAGAATGCAATTTATTGTTAAACCACCTCTGAGCAAACGTATCTAAAGAGCTCTAGTGCGCCTAAAGTCGTTTTACAATATTTTGTCGCCGTTATATAAATTCTAGCGCGTTAATATTTTTTTATGGAAAAAAAGTGTCTCCATAATGACCAATCTAAAATAAGTTGTTACGACGTCTCTGTGACTCAGCTTCAGCCAGTGCTTTCTCAACGCGCCCACACCCCTCCGGTCCTCTCCTCCACTACTCACTCACTCAGTAACAGCAGCAGCAGGTCACGGTGAAATGTAAAAATGTTTTAAGGGAAATGCCATGACTGCCGCGTTCCAATTTAGAAGTAGTCCAAAAAAAAACACCGCCTGCGACCAAAACATTTTCACCCGTGACAACGTTTTCAAAGTAGCCCAATTGTCAGAAAAAAAAAATCGAAAATGGCAACACTGCCTGAAGAGGGTGATCTTTACATGGCTATAAGCCTATCTTGCCTTGACGCGTTACAGTAAGGCTGGACACAGTCAGTTAACGCAACTACACCAGTCGGAAAAGAGAGTGAATTACTGTGAATTAACTGTTACTGCTTCTACGGTGAGTGCTGAGGAGATAGAAGCTTGCCAGCTTCATAAAAGTGGCAACAAATGTGCACTGGCCATAATACTGTTAGGTGGCGTGTCAAGGTAGGGTGTCTGGTGTCATTTTACTAATGACATACCACTGACTTTAAAGTAAAGTAATGGTGTCTATGTATGCGGAAATCTCAACACTATACACTTCAGCTGTGAAAATAAGGTGATTTTTTTTTTAGCTGCTACAACAACTGAAATGACTGCAACACTCAACAAAGAGCTGCAGTTAGTTTCAGAATGGGTGGCAAGGAATAAGCCCTAAATATTTCTAATTTAAAAGCATTGTATTTGGAACAAAACACCCACTAAACCCTAAACCTCAACTAAATCTACTAATGAAAAATGTGGAAATTGATCAAGTTGAGATGACTAAACTGTTTGGAGTAACACTGGAATGTAAGCTGTCATGGTCAAAACATATTGGTACAACAGTAGCTAAGATGGGGAGAAGTCTGTCTATAATAAAGTGATGCTCTACCTTCTTAACAACACTATAAACAAGGCAGGTCCTACAGGCCCTAGTTTCTACCTTCTTAACAACACTATCAACAAGGCAGGTCCTACAGGCCCTGGTTTCTACCTTCTTAACAACACTATCAACAAGGCAGGTCCTACAGGCCCTAGTTTTGTCACACCTGGACTACTGTTCAGTCGTGTTGTCAGGTGCCACAAAAAAGGACTTAGGAAAATTGCAATTGGCTCAGAACAGGGCAGCACGGCTGGCCCTTGGATGTACACAGAGAGTTAATATTAATAATATGCATGTCAATCTCTCCTGGCTGAAAGTGGAGGAGAGATTGACATCATCACTACTTTTATTTATGAGAGGTATTGACATGTTGAATGCACCGAGCTGTCTGTCAAAACTACTGACACACAGCTCAGACACCCATGCATACCCCACAAGACATGCCACAAGAGGTCTCTTCACAGTCCCCAAGTCCAGAACAGACTATGGGAGGCGCACAGTACTACATAGAGCCATGACTACATGGAACTCTATTCTACATCAGGCAACTGATGCAGCAGTGAAAATTGATTTAAAAAACAGATAAAAATACACCTCATGGAACAGCGGGGACTGTGAAGAGACACAAACATTGGCACAGACGCGTGCATACACACACACACACACACACACACACACACACACACACACACACACACACACACACACACACACACACACACACACACACACACACACACACACACACACACACACACACACACACACACACACACACACACACACACACACACACACACACACACACACATTCCTTTACACTTGTGTGTAAAAGGTAGTTGTTGTGAAATTGTTAGATTACTTGTTAGATATTACTGCACGGTCGGAACTAGAAGCACAAGCATTTCGCTGCACTCAAATTAACATCTGCTAACTATGTGTATGTAACCAATACAATTTGATTTGATTTGAGACACACACACGATAACATATACACAAACAACAAACAATGGATGCTAAGGCCACATGTAAAACACGTGCCATGCTAAGAATGTTCAACTCTGTGGTAACCAGGGATGCAACTTTGGTTTTAGAAGTACTTTATATTTATTATTATTATATATATATATATTTTTTTTAATAGTCCAAACAGCCTACCCGACCGCTCGGAGGCGTCCGCATGGTCCTAAACCACACCGATGCCTCGTTTGTATCACATTCCAATGATAACACTGGGGGGGGGGGGCAACAATACCATTTCAGGGGGGACTGGGGAGGCAACAATACCATTTCAGAGGGGGACTGGGGGGGGACAATACCATTTCAGAGGGGGACTGGGGGGGGACAATACCATTTCAGGGGGGGACTGGGGGGGGGGGGGGGGGGGGGGCAACAATACCATTTCAGGGGGGGACTGGGGGGGACAATACCATTTCAGGGGGGGACTGGGGGGGGGGGGCAACAATACCATTTTAGGAGGGGACTGGGGGGGGACAATACCATTTCAGAGGGGGACTGGGGGGGCAACAATACAAAAAGTCTGCTTAATGGTCCTCACAACCCTGAAAGTGTTGATTGCGTTTATTCAATCTACACACTGTGTTAAAACGTTGCACCCCTGATGGTAACGTTAACGTTATAGCCATTAGAGAAGCCCGCGAAATCGGTTGTGTTACATATAATGCATGAGGAGGTGTGGTATATGGCCAATATACCACGGCTAAAGACTGCTCTTATGCACGACACAACGTATCCCACAGCCCTTAGCCGGGGGTTATTAGCCATATACCACAACCCCCCCCCAGGTGCCTTATTGCTATGTTATAAACTGGTTACCAACGTAATTAGAGCAGTAAGAATACATGTTTTGTCATACCCGTGGTATACGATCTGATATACCACGGCTGTCAGCCAATCAGCATTCAGGGCTCGAACCACCCAGTTTATAATTGCTGTTTTGTAAAGGGTATTCCTCAAGCTCTGTTATCCAAATGTTTTCAGAGACCAAAATAAAATGATCAGAGCAGGTTACAAAGTAGCGTTGTCGTAGCTACGTTTTGATGTATGGTTTGTCACTTGTCAGGGACCGGCTCCAATTTCCTGTTTCGTCATCCCCATCTAGCCAGCTGTGTGAGACTACTTCATTTGGGTTTGAGTGTATTTTATTTTTACAGGGACAGTGCACATTAATCAACGTTTCAGTAAAAGTGCCGGTTTTAGCCAGCCGGCTAATTTTCAACCGTAGTCTCTGGGCAGGTTATTAAAAACAATTACAATACAGACAATTAATGAGCAGTGAGCACACGCAGAGCAACATAGGACAAGCAAGACATAGCATACAGACAGAGCAACATAGGACAAGCAAGACGAGGCATACAGACAGAGCAACATAGGACAAGCAAGACGAGGCATACAGACAGAGCAACATAGAACAAGCAAGACGTAGCATACAGACAGAGCAACATAGAACAAGTAAGACGTAGCATACAGACAGAGCAACATAGGACAAGCAAGACGAGGCATACAGACAGAGCAACATAGAACAAGTAAGACGTAGCATACAGACAGAGCAACATGGCACAAAAAGCAACAAGACATGCAATCCAGCGTCTTTGGGACATCCCTAACGCTAAACACAAACCTTAACCCTTACCTAACCCGAACCATAACCCTAACCATACATAACCATAGGTAACCATTTTAAATTTCAACTTCATCCCAAGGATCCCGGATAGCAATGACCATTCACAGAGGCAACGTTTGGGAGGAGAGTCAGGGCTGTGGTGGTACATTTTGTAATGTATGTTTTTCGCGTCCCAAATGCCACTCTATTCTCTATGTAGTGTACCTCTTTGGACCAGGACCCATAGGGCTCTATATGGACTATATAGGTAATAGGCAGTTCATTCATTCGTTATTGTTTCCTTTGAAAGACGGGAGGATGGATCTATCTTCAATACTCTAGGCTTGTTGTTTCTCTCAGACGTGTGCTGACGGTGCATAACACAGCTTTAGAGAGAGAACACACACACATCCTCTCTCTAGCTCTCTCTCCCTCGCTCTAGCTCTCTCTAGCTCTCTCTCCCTCGCTCTAGCTCTCTCTAGCTCTCTCTCCCTCGCTCTAGCTCTCTCTAGCTCTCTCTCCCTCGCTCTAGCTCTCTCTCCCTCGCTCTAGCTCTCTCTCCCTAGCTCTAGCTCTCTCTCCCTCGCTCTAGCTCTCTCTTTCTCTCTCTGGTTCTCTCTCGCTCTCTCTGGTTCTCTCTCGCTCTCTCTGGTTCTCTCTCCCTCTCTCTGGTTCTCTCTCGCTCTCTCTGGTTCTCTCTCCCTCTCTCTGGCTCTCTCTGGCTCTCTCTCCCTCTCTCTGGTTCTCTCTCCCTCTCTCTAGCTCTCTCTCCCTCTCTCTCTCTCTCTCTCTCCCTCTCTCTTGCTCCCTCGCCCTCTCTCTGGTTCTCTCTAGCTCTCTCTAGCTCTCTCTCACTCTCTCTGGCTCTCTCTCGCTCTCTCTCCCTCTCTCTAGCTCTCTCTCCATCTCTCTAGCTCTGTCTCTCTCTCTCTCTAGTTCTCTCTGTCTATCTCACTGTATCACTCTCATTCTCTCTAGCTCACTCTTGCTCTCTTTCTTTAGCTCTCTCTCTCTCTCTCTCTCTCTCTCTCTCTCTCTCTCTAGCTCTCTCTCTCTCTCTGTCTCTCTCTCTCTCTCTCTCTCTCTCTAGCTCACTGTCTCTCTCTAGCTCACTGTCTCTCTCTCTCTCTCTCGTTTTCTCTAGCTCTCTCTCTCTCTCTCTCTAGCTCACTGTCTCTCTCTCTCTCATTTTCTCTAGCTCTCTCTTTCTCTCTCTCTCTAGCTCACTGTCTCTCTCTCTCTCTAGCTCACTGTCTCTTTCTCTCTCTCTCTCTTCATCCCTGGCTGGCAGACCCATTTTAAAAGCTGACACGTCTGCTGGAGGCTGAATCTGCCTGTCGCACTCCAACGGATCCAACACAGGCACAAGACGGATGGAGGGGTGGAGAGAGAGAAAGCGTGATAGATGGAGTTAGAGAGAGAGGGATGGAGAGAGAGGGGAGAAAGGAGATAATACAGGGGAGGGAGGGAGGCAGGGAGGGAGGGAGGATACCGGCACCTGATAACAATAACAGTTAGAGCTCCTGATCCGGCCTTTGGGGAGCCAGTTCAGGTTTTCTGTGTGACATCGCTGCAGATAGCATGAGTGCTGTGAGGACTATAAAACACTACTCTATGGCCCAGCACACTGAGAGATGGAGAGAGACCTACAGTACCTACCTACCTAGCCAGCCAGCCAGCCAGCCAGCCAGCCAGCCAGCCTAGAGCCGGGTCTGCCTACAAGTTATGGAACATCTGCTCTTGTAGTATAGAAGCCTCCACTTCTATGTCAAAGAAATAATAAAACACTACAGTATACTGCAATCTGCAAAAACACTACAGTATGTAAACCATAGTAAATATATTATAGTACTTGTTTTGTGTGTGTGTGTGTACAGTTTGATTGCCAGTGGAACCATGACAACATGCCCACGTCAACGACAGTCAGGAATACAGTGACAGACGCTTCCAGCAGCATCTGTTGTACTACCTGTTGAGGTGCACCAGTGTGTCTGTGTGTTGTATTACCTGTTGAGGTGTACCAGTGTGTCTGTGTGTTGTACTTCCTGTTGAGGTGTACCAGTGTGTCTGTGTGTTGTACTACCTGTTGAGGTGTGTCTGTGTGTTGTACTACCTGTTGAGGTGCACCAGTGTGTCTGTGTGTTGTATTACCTGTTGAGGTGTACCAGTGTGTATGTGTGTTGTACTTCCTGTTGAGGTGTACCAGTGTGTCTGTGTGTTGTACTACCTGTTGAGGTGTGTCTGTGTGTTGTACTTCCTGTTGAGGTGTACCGGTGTGTCTGTGTGTTGTATTACCTGTTGAGGTGTGTCTGTGTGTTGTACTACCGGTTGAGGTGTGTCTGTGTGTTGTACTACCTGTTGAGGTGTGTCTGTGTGTTGTACTACCTGTTGAGGTGCACCAGTGTGTCTGTGTGTTGTACTTCCTGTTGAGGTGTGTCTGTGTGTTGTACTACCTGTTGAGGTGTACCGGTGTGTCTGTGTGTTGTATTACCTGTTGAGGTGTACCAGTGTGTCTGTGTGTTGTACTTCCTGTTGAGGTGTGTCTGTGTGTTGTACTACCTGTTGAGGTGTGTCTGTGTGTTGTACTACCTGTTGAGGTGTGTCTGTGTGTTATATTACCTGTTGAGGTGTGTCTGTGTGTTGTACTTCCTGTTGAGGTGTACCAGTGTGTCTGTGTGTTGTATTACCTGTTGAGGTGCACCAGTGTGTCTGTGTGTTGTACTTCCTGTTGAGGTGTACCGGTGTGTCTGTGTGTTGTATTACCTGTTGAGGTGTACCAGTGTGTCTGTGTGTTGTACTTCCTGTTGAGGTGTGTCTGTGTGTTGTACTACCTGTTGAGGTGTGTCTGTGTGTTGTACTACCTGTTGAGGTGTGTATGTGTGTTGTATTACCTGTTGAGGTGTGTATGTGTGTTGTATTACCTGTTGAGGTGTGTCTGTGTGTTGTATTACCTGTTGAGGTGTACCAGTGTGTCTGTGTGTTGTACTTCCTGTTGAGGTGTACCAGTGTGTCTGTGTGTTGTACTACCTGTTGAGGTGTACCAGTGTGTCTGTGTGTTGTATTACCTGTTGAGGTGTACCAGTGTGTCTGTGTGTTGTACTTCCTGTTGAGGTGTACCGGTGTGTCTGTGTGTTGTACTACCTGTTGAGGTGTGTCTGTGTGTTGTACTACCTGTTGAGGTGTGTCTGTGTGTTGTACTACCTGTTGAGGTGCACCAGTGTGTCTGTGTGTTGTATTACCTGTTGAGGTGTACCAGTGTGTCTGTGTGTTGTATTACCTGTTGAGGTGTACCAGTGTGTCTGTGTGTTGTACTTCCTGTTGAGGTGTACCGGTGTGTCTGTGTGTTGTACTACCTGTTGAGGTGTGTCTGTGTGTTGTACTACCTGTTGAGGTGTGTCTGTGTGTTGTACTACCTGTTGAGGTGCACCAGTGTGTCTGTGTGTTGTATTACCTGTTGAGGTGTACCAGTGTGTATGTGTGTTGTACTTCCTGTTGAGGTGTACCAGTGTGTCTGTGTGTTGTACTACCTGTTGAGGTGTGTCTGTGTGTTGTACTACCTGTTGAGGTGCACCAGTGTGTCTGTGTGTTGTATTACCTGTTGAGGTGTACCAGTGTGTATGTGTGTTGTACTTCCTGTTGAGGTGTACCAGTGTGTCTGTGTGTTGTACTACCTGTTGAGGTGTGTCTGTGTGTTGTACTTCCTGTTGAGGTGTACCGGTGTGTCTGTGTGTTGTATTACCTGTTGAGGTGTGTCTGTGTGTTGTACTACCGGTTGAGGTGTGTCTGTGTGTTGTACTACCTGTTGAGGTGTGTCTGTGTGTTGTACTACCTGTTGAGGTGCACCAGTGTGTCTGTGTGTTGTACTTCCTGTTGAGGTGTGTCTGTGTGTTGTACTACCTGTTGAGGTGTACCGGTGTGTCTGTGTGTTGTATTACCTGTTGAGGTGTACCAGTGTGTCTGTGTGTTGTACTTCCTGTTGAGGTGTGTCTGTGTGTTGTACTACCTGTTGAGGTGTGTCTGTGTGTTGTACTACCTGTTGAGGTGTGTCTGTGTGTTATATTACCTGTTGAGGTGTGTCTGTGTGTTGTACTTCCTGTTGAGGTGTACCAGTGTGTCTGTGTGTTGTATTACCTGTTGAGGTGCACCAGTGTGTCTGTGTGTTGTACTTCCTGTTGAGGTGTACCGGTGTGTCTGTGTGTTGTATTACCTGTTGAGGTGTACCAGTGTGTCTGTGTGTTGTACTTCCTGTTGAGGTGTGTCTGTGTGTTGTACTACCTGTTGAGGTGTGTCTGTGTGTTGTACTACCTGTTGAGGTGTGTATGTGTGTTGTATTACCTGTTGAGGTGTGTCTGTGTGTTGTATTACCTGTTGAGGTGCACCAGTGTGTCTGTGTGTTGTACTTCCTGTTGAGGTGTGTTTGTGTGGAGTACTTCCTGTTGACACATAACAGAACTGTAACTGCAGCTTCAGAGGGATGGTTGTCAGAAGCTGATTGGGTCTTTATATGATTGGCAAATTACAGTATTCTAGTAGCTTTAGGTATGACAGATTGAGTCTAGCCAGATCTCTTTTCTATTTTTACCAATGACCTGCCACTGGCATTAAAACCAAGCATGTGTGTCCATGTATGCTGATGATTCAATGATATACGCATCAGCAACCACAGCTAATGAAGTCACTGAAACCCTTAAAGAGTTGCAGTCTGTTTTGGAATGGGTGGCCAAAAATAAACTGGTCCTCATCATCTCTAAAACTAAGAGCATTGTATTTGGTACAAATCATTCCTTAAGTTCTAGACCTCAGCTGTATCTGGTAATGAATGGTGTGGCTGTTGAACCAGTTGAGGAGACTAAATTACTTGGCTTTACCTTAGATTGTAAACTGTCACGGTCAAAACATATAGATTCAATGGTTGTAAAGATGGGGAGAGGTCTAGTCGTAATAAAGAGATGCTCTGCTTTTTTGACACCACACTCCACAAAGCAAGTTCTGCAGACTCTAGTTTTGTCTAATCTTGATTATTGTCCAGTCGTGTGGTCCAGTGCTGCAAAGAAAGACCTAGTTAAACTGCAGCTGGCCCAGAACAGAGCGGCACGTTTTGCTCTTAATTGTAATCAGAGGGCTGATATAAATACAATGCAGCCAGTCTCTCTTGGCTAAGAGTTACTCTAACCACGTACTCTAAGCTCGTACTCTAAGGTCGTACTCTAACCACGTACTCTAAGCTCGTACTCTAAGGTCGTACTCTAACCACGTACTCTAAGCTCGTACTCTAAGCTCGTACTCTAAGCTCGTACTCTAAGGTCGTACTCTAACCTCGTACTCTAAGCTCGTACTCTAAGCTCGTACTCTAACCTCGTACTCTAACCTCGTAGTCTAACCACGTACTCTAAGCTCGTACTCTAAGCTCGTACTCTAAGCTCGTACTCTAAGCTCGTACTCTAAGGTCGTACTCTAACCTCGTACTCTAAGCTCGTACTCTAAGCTCGTACTCTAACCTCGTACTCTAACCTCGTACTCTAACCTCGTTCTCTGACCTCGTTGTCTGACCTTGTACTCTAACCTCGTACTCTGACCTCGTACTCTAACCTCGTACTCTAAGCTCGTACTCTAACCTCGTACTCTAACCTCGTACTCTAACCTCATACTCTAACCTCGTACTCTGACCTCATACTCTAACCTCGTACTCTAAGCTCGTACTCTAACCTCGTACTCTAACCTCGTACTCTAACCTCATACTCTAACCTCGTACTCTGACCTCGTACTCTAACCTCGTACTCTAAGCTCGTACTCTAACCTCGTACTCTAACCTTTTAACCTCGTACTCTAACCTCGTACTCTAACCTCGTACTCTAACCTCGTACTCTAACCTCGTACTCTAACCTCGTACTCTAACCTCGTAGTCTAACCTTCTAACCTCGTACTCTAACCTTCTAACCTCGTACTCTAACCTCGTACTCTAACCTCGTACTCTAACCTCGTAGTCTAACCACGTACTCTAACCTCGTACTCTAACCTCGTACTCTAACCTCGTACTCTAACCTCGTACTCTAACCTCGTACTCTAACCTCGTACTCTAACCTTCTAACCTCGTACTCTAACCTCGTACTCTAACCTCGTACTCTAACCTCGTACTCTAACCTCGTACTCTAACCTCGTACTCTAACCTTCTAACCTCGTACTCTAACCTCGTACTCTAACCTCGTACTCTAAGCTCGCGGTTCATTAGATCATTAAAATGCTTGTAACATCCATGTAATGAACCTCCTTCCTCTTTGATATTCAGCATTAAAGGAGCTGATCCCTTTATCTTTTTTTAACTATCAAAAGCCGCACTAATATGTCCTCCCTCCATCCCTCCATTTCCCTCTTCCTTTCTGTCTTTCTATTTCCCAACTGTCTGTCAGATTAGTTGATAACAGAACATTCAGACTTGTCTCTCTCTCCTGAGTAAAATGGATGTCATTTCTTTAGGAATGCAAAATAGCTTATCTGTGGCTTGGTGAGTGACAGGGATAGAATCATCAGCGTCCCATGTCGCCTCCTTTGTCGCCCGACTCTCTCTCCCTATCTCTCCTTGTTCCTCTTTCTCTCTCCTGCTGTCTCCATGCTGCTAAGCCTTGAACACAATAAAGCAATAGCATATTTTACGGAGATTGCATTTCAATTTTTTTTTTAAAGACGTCACAACCCCCAGACAAACTCAACAGTCTGGGCTTTGTAACGTGAATGTGTCAGGATTTGTTTACAGCCTTGTTCAGAATCAAGGGGCCGACACTCTCCAGGTGTCATTGTTACCACGATTGTAGAATTCAGACATCTAATGTAGATCTAATTGTTGCATGCATAATTGCTAACCGCTAGCTAGCGTAATAACAGGCCATAGCTAGCCTTACATTTCATCCTAGCTATGTAGCTATTTTTAGCTCCTGTTATTGTAACCTTTCCATTGGTTTTTGTTACATTGAATAAGCAGGCCTGAAAGGGATTTGAAAATGTGTGAATGTGCTTTTTACTGGACTGAATGTAAACAACGTTTATACTTTGAAACAGATACTTTTGGTCATGTGGTGTATGTGGACACTTGCTCGTCGAACATCTCTTTCCAGAATCATGGGGCATTAATATGAAGTTGGTCCCGAACCTTTGCTACTATAACAACCTCCACTATTCTGGGAAGGCTTTCCACTAGATGTTGGAATATTTCTGCGGGTTGACTTGCTTCTATTCAGGCACCAGAGCATTAGTCAGGTCGGACACTGATGTTGGGCGATTAGGCCTGGCTCGCAGTCTGCATTCCAATTCATCCCAAAGGTGTTCGATGGGGTTGAGGTCAGGGCTCTGTGCAAGCAAGTCAAGTTCTTCCACACCGATCTCGACAAACTATTTCTGTTTGGACCTCCTTTGTGCACGGGGGCATTGTCATGCTGAAACAGGAAAGGGCCTTCCACAAACTGTTGCCACAAAGTTGGAAGCATGGAAACCCATTTCATGAAGCTCCCGATGAACAGTTCTTGTGCTGACATTGCTTTCAGAGGCACTGAGCTCTTCAGTACGGCCATTCTACTGCCAAGGTTTCATATGGAGATTGCATGGTTGTGTGCTTGATTTTATACACCTGTCAGCAACGGGTGTGGCTGAAATAGCTGCATCCATTAATATGAAGGGGTGTCCACATACAGTTGAAGTCGGAAGTTTACATACACCTTAGCCAAATAAACTCGTTTTTTTTTCACAATTCCTAACATTTAATCCTAGTAAAAATGTCCTGTCTTAGGTCAGTTAGGATCACCACTTTATTTTAAGAATGTGAAATGTCAGAATAATAGTAGAGAGAATTATTTATTTCAACTTTTATTTATTTCATCACATTCCCAGTGGGTCAGAAGTTTACATACACTCAATTAGTATTTGGTAGCATTGCCTTTAAATTGTTTATATTGGGTCAAATGTTTCGGGTAGCCTTTCACAGCTTTTTGTTGTTGAACAGTCAATATTCTGAGATTGTGAGAAATGTAATAAATATACATTGGAAGAGAATCTGTGTATACCCTCTTCAAATCAAATCAAATATCAAAATCAAATCAAAATCATGGTAACACAGTAAAATAACAATAACGAGGCTATATACAAGGAAAACCAGTACTGAGTCAATGTGCAGGGGAACAAGGTAATGGAGGAAGTACGAACATGTAGATAGGGGTAAAAGTGACTAGGAGAGTCACAGCAGCATATGTGAAGAGTACGAAAGTGTGTCTGTTTTGTGTGTGTCTTTTGTCTGTGTGTGTGTTGCAGTGTCAGTGTAGTATGTGTGAGTGTGTGGGTAGAGTCCGTGGGGGACCATTGCAATAGAAGGGGGTCATAGAATTCAAAAGTTATTGTCGGATATTATTCATGTACTGGAAACAATAGAACGCTATGAAAAATCTGGGAAACCTAGCCTGGCATTCATAGCTGCCTTTGAAAAGACCTTTGACATACAGTACAGCTGGAATTTACAATGCATTTGGGAAGTATTCAGACCCCTTGACTTTACAGCATTATTCTAAAATTGATTAAAAAATAAAAATCCTCATCAATCTACACACAATACCCCATAATAACAAAGTGAAACAGGTTTTTAGACATTTTTGCAAATATGTGTAAAACAAAAAGCAACAGAAATACATTATTTACATTTAGTACCAGTCAAAAGTTAGGACACACCTACTCATTCAAAGGTTTTTCTTTATTTTTACTATTTTCTACATTGTAGAATAATAGTGAAGACATCAAAACTATGAAATAACACATATGGAATCATGTAGTAACCAAAAAAGTGTTTTAAAAATCAAAATATATTTTATATTTGAGATTCTTCTAAATTTATTTTATGTATATGCTGAGCACTTGTTGGCTGTTTCATCTCAAACTTCTTAAATTGGATTGAGGTCGGGTGACTGTGGAGGCCAGGTCATCTGATGCAGCACTCATCACTCTCCTTCTTGGTCAAATAGCCCTTTCCCTAGCCTGAAAAACAAATGATAATCCCACTAAGCGCAAACCAGATGGGATGGCGTATCACTGCAGAATGCTGTGGTAGCCATGCTGGTTAAGTGTGCATTGAATTCTAAATAAATCACAGACAGTGTCACCAGCAAAGCACCCCCACACCATCACACCTTCTCTTCCATGCTTCACGGTGGGAACCACACATGCAGAGATCATCCAAGGACAGACCAAGAACAGATTTCCACCGGTCTAATGTTCTAATGTTCATTGCTCGTATTTCTTGGCCCAAGCCAGTCTCTATCAGAGTGACAATCGGCTTCTTGGTCACCTGCCTGACCAATTCCTTTCTTCCCCAGTTGTTCAGTTTGTTCGGGCGGCCAGCTCTAGGAAGAGTCTTCATGATTCCAAACTTCTTCCATTTAAGAATGATGGAGGCCACTGTGTTTTTGGGAACCTTCAATGCTGCAGACATTTTTGGGTATCCTTCTCCAGATCTGTTCCTCGACAGAAATATGTCTTGGATCTCTACTGACAATTCCTTCGACCTCATGGCTTGGTGTTTGCTCTGGCATGCACTGTCAACTGTGGGACCTTATATAGACAGGTGTGTGCCTTTCCAAATCATGTCCAATCAATTGAATTTACCACAGCTGGACTCCAAACAAGTTGTAGAAACATCTCAAGAATGATCAATGGAATTAGGATGCACCTGAGTTCAATTTAGAGTCTCACAGCAAAGGATCTCAATACTTATTGTAAATTAGGTATTTCTGTTTTTTATTTTTAATACATTTGCAAAAAATACAAATAAACACTACATTTTCTAAAAACCTTATTTTGCTTTGTCATTATGGGGTTGAAACATTAATGTACTTCTGTCCAAAAAGCAAGTTCAAATCCCCAAAGCGTTTATGTACACTTCACATCAAGTGTCCCTGAGCACTGCTATATTTACATTGGTGTTGTCAGATAATCAGACAATTAATGACTTGATTCTGGGCAACTTTTTTGTTGCTGTTGCAAATTTCAGAAATATATTCTTATCGTTAAATCTCTGGCCAATCTCTGTAATGCCCACAGACCTAGTGGTGTAGCAGGAAATTCAGGTCATTAGCAACCAAAAGGCTTTGAGTAAAAAATCCCAAGTGAGTTGAAGTCTCAAGTAACCAGCATACTGGTCTTTAACACCATAATTCAGCTTCTTAACAACCCATTAACCTTCACTTCAAACAGTAGCCTGTAGTGTACCGTAAAATTACAGGAACTTTTTTTTTAACAGCGTAGCATTACCTTGTGTAAAAGAAAAACATGGCGGAGAGGGGAAAACAACCAACATTAGTGTTACACATATCACTCTCACGAACCCCTGACCCTTACAATAACCTTTTTTTATTTTGTGTATGGATCACGAAGGCTGGTCACCAGCGAAGAAGACAAAACAAAGGCCTATGCTGGTGTACGCAGGTTTTTCTTTTCTTCAGCAGGGTTATCGTGAGGTCTTATATTCAGACAGCATCTCGTTGGATATGTTTTCTAAAGGGGCACCGATGCGCTTTATTTAAAGATGTTTTTGTTGGCTCTTCATAAATGCTCTGAAGTGATTTTCATGTCAATATAGTTAGATGAGTGAATTCCATCAGTTCTCTGTGAACTACGTATTTAATTTATCAATCTACTGATTAAGTATATATATATACTATATACTATATATATATATATATATATCGCTGAGTGAAAATACCTCCCTGCTTTCCCCAATAATCTACTTCCATAGAAATAGGAAAGAAACACGATGTCTGCAGAAAGCCATCAGGCAGCTGAAAGGAGAGATTGGCTCGCTTCACAAAATGGCACCCCCATTGCCTTTTTATAACGCACTACTTTTGAGCAGAGCCCCCATGAGTTTGAGCACTATGGGTAGTGCACTTTATAGGACATAGGGGTGCCATTTGGGACAGAGCTTTTCCAGATGAACCGTTTGTCTTGAGGTATTACGTGTAAATGTCTTTCTGTTCAGTGAAGTGTTTTATTCTGCGAGTCTTTCTGGTCAAGTCTCTAAGAGCGTTGCATATATGGATTGTACAATATTTGCCGTTTAGTTTTTGTTTCAAGCTCTTGTCGAGTTGATTGTTGATCATTGCTACACGGCCATCTTCAAGTCTTGCCATAGATTTAAGTCACTGTAACTAGGCCACTCAGGAACATTCAATGTCGTCTTGGTGAGCAACTGCAGTGTAGATTTGGCCTTCTGTTTGAGGTTATTGTCCTGCTGAAAGGTGCATTTGTCTCCCAGTGTCTGTTTGGAAGCAGACTGAACCAGGTTTTCATCTAGGATTTTGCCTGTGCTCGTTGCTGTATTCCGTTTATTTTTATCCTAAAAAACTCCCTAGTCCTTGCCAATGACAAGCATACACATAACATGATGCAGCCACCACCATGCTTGAAAATGTGAAGAGTGGTACTCAGTGATGTGCTGTGTTGGATTTGCCCCACACATAACACTTTCTATTCAGGACAAAACTATAATTTCTTTGTCACATTTTTTGTAGTAATACTTTAGTGCCTTGTTGCAAACAGGATGCATGTTTTGTAATATTTTTTATTCTGTACTGGCTTTCTTTTCACTCTGTCATTTAGGTTAGTATTGTGGAGTAACTACAATGTTGTTGATCCATCCTCAGTTTCTCCTATCACAGCCATTCCAACGCTGTAAATGTTTTAATGTCACCATTGGCCTCATGGTGACACCCCTGACCTGTTTCCTTCATCTCCAGCAACTGAGTTAGGAAGGACGCCTGTATCTTTGTAGTGACTGGGTGTATTGATACACCATTGAAAGTGTAATTAATAACTTCGCCATGCTCAAAGGAATATTCAATGTCTCCTTTTTTTTTTTTATTGTACACATCTACCAATTGGTACCCATTTTTACGAGGCCTTTAAAAACCTCCCTGGTCTTTGTGGTTGAATCTGTGCTTGATATTCACTGCTCAATTGAGGGACCTTACAGATAATTGTATGTGTGGGGGTACAGAGACGAGGTAGTCATTCAAAAATCATGTTAAACACTATTATTGAACACAGAGTGAGTCCATTCAACTTAATATGCGATTTGTTCAGTACATTTTTACTCCTGAACTTATTTAGGCATCGCCATAACAAAGGGGTTGAATACTTAATGACTCAAGACATTTCAGCTTTAAATTTAAAAAATGTCTACGAACTAAATTCCAACTTGGACATTATGGGTTATTGTGTGTAGACCAGTGACACAAAAAAAATATATATATAAATGTAACTATTTTTTAAATAAATAATATTTATTTGAATACATTTTTTTATCCCTTTTTCTCCCCAATTGGTAGTTACACTCTTGTCCCATCGTTGCAACTCCGGTACGGACTCGGGAGAGGCGAAGGTCGAGAGCCGCGCGTCCTCCGAAACATGACCCAGTCATGCTTCTTGACACACTGCTCGCTTAACCCAGAAGCCAACCGCACCAATGTGTCGGAGGAAACACTGCACACCTGGCAACTGTGTCAGCGTGCCCTGCGCCCGGCCCGCCACTGGAGTCGCTAGAGCACGATGGGACAAGGACATCCCGGCCAGCCAAACCATCCCCTAACCCGGACGACGCTGGGCCAATTGTGTGCTGCCTCATGGGTCTCCTGGTCGCGGCCGGCTGCGACAGAGCCTGGACTCTAACGAGGATCTCTAGTGGCACAACTAGCACTGTGATGCAGTGCCTTAGACCACTGAGACAGAGCCTGGACTCTAACGAGGATCTCTAGTGGCACAACTAGCACTGTGATGCAGTGTCTTAGACCACTGAGACAGAGCCTGGACTCTAACGAGGATCTCTAGTGGCACAACTAGCACTGTGATGCAGTGCCTTAGACCACTGAGACAGAGCCTGGACTCTAACGAGGATCTCTAGTGGCACAACTAGCACTGTGATGCAGTGTCTTAGACCACTGAGACAGAGCCTGGACTCTAACGAGGATCTCTAGTGGCACAACTAGCACTGTGATGCAGTGTCTTAGACCTCTGAGCCACTCGGGAGGCCCACAATTAAATTCAGGTGGTAACACAGAAAAATGTGTGAAAAGTAAAGGGCTTTGTATCGTTATGAAGCCACTGTAGATTATGGTCTACAGATTACTGTCAAGGACAATTGAAAATATGGTTTTCCTTTTTGTATTTTTTACTAAAATAAGACAAGGTGCCCTTTATGTCATAATACAGAAGATACGTGTGTATTGTAGCTCAAGCCTGGCCATTATATGGCTAAATAAGCAGAGAGAGGAGGCTGGACAGAAATATAATGAATGTAGCCTAGACTGTAGTACTGTTCAGGACACACACAACATACAACACATAACACACAACACACAACATACAACACACAACACACAACATACAACACACAACATACAACATACTTCACAGTCGTGCTCGGTTCAACACCCAATTCATGCAGTTGTCTTGTCCAGATTGATCTACCCTCCTCTCCTTCTCCTTCTCACTCCGCCCTTCTCTCTCTCTATCTTCTCTCGCTCCTGCTCTCTCTCTCTCTCTCTTTCTCTTCTCTCGCTCTCTCTTCTCTTCTCTCTCTCCTGCTCTCTCTCTCTTCTCTTCTCTCGCTCTCTCTTCTCTTCTCTCTCTCCTGCTCTCTCTCCTGCTCTCTCTCTCTTCTCTTCTCTCGCTCTCTCTTCTCTTCTCTCTATCTCTTTCTCTCTCTCTTTCTCTCTCTCTCTTTCTCTCTCTCTCCCTCTCTTTCTCTCTCTCTCTTTCTCTCTCTCTCTCTCTCTCTCTCTCTCTCTCTCTCTCTCTCTCTCTCTCTCTCTTTCTCTTCTCTCACTCTCTCTTCTCTTCTCTCTCTCCTGCTCTCTCTCTCTCTCTTCTCTTCTCTCTCTCCTGCTCTCTCTCTCTTCTCTTCTCTCGCTCTCTCTTCTCTTCTCTCTCTCTCTATCTCTCTCTCTCTCTCTCTCTCTCTCTCTCTCTCTCTCTCTTTCTCTCTCTCTCTCTCTCTCTCTCTCTTTCTCTTCTCTCGCTCTCTCTCTCTTCTCTCTCTCATGCTCTCTCTCTTCTCTTCTCTCTCTCTTCTCTTCTCTTCTCTCTCTCTCTCTCTCTCTCTCTCTCTCTCTCTCTCTCTCTCTCTCTCTCTCTCTCTCTCTCTCTCTCTCTCGCTCTCACTCTCTCACACACTCACACACTCACACACACCAACACACACACACACCCTCGCCTTCCATTAAAAACATATTCTTCCTGGAGCTTGGTTATAGACTATGACAAACTCCACAGAGCTGTATTGTCTAGCAGCCCTCCAGCCATAGTGGTAGTGGGGGTAGTGACAAGAGGAAATTATTCCCTCAGTCTTCCACTGTATCACTGTAATGTTTCTGAGATGTCCTCTTGTATTAATCGAGAGGAGGTGGAGGGTCATTTTATAAAGCTGACAGACACTCCGTTGTATAGCAGGTTCACTAATTGATTGTATCTATGATAGAAGGCCTTCCCAACGACCCCTTCATCATCCACCGAAAACCAAGTATAATGGACCCCTCCTAAATGGAACCCTATTCCCTATTATAGTGCACTACTTTAGACCAGAGCCCATAGAGCCTTGGTCAAAAGTCTTGAATAGGAATAGGGTTCCTTTTGGGATACAGGTAATGTAAAGTGGTCGAATCAAATCAAAATTGCTGAGAAAATAGGTGCTGCTACGCCCAGGGGCGCAACTTTGGTTTTACAAGTGGGCATCATATGATTTATTTGTTTATTTATATATAAACTCACTCTTCCACCAAGGCACCTGCAAGTTCCCGGACATTTCTGGAGGGAATGGCCCTAGCCCTCACCCTCCGATCCAACAGGTCCCAGACGTGCTCAATGGGATTGAGATCCGGGCTCTTCACTGGCCATGGCAGAACACTGACATTCCTGTCTTGCAGGAAATCACGCACAGAACGAGCAGTATGGCTGGTGGCATTGTCATGCTGGAGGGTCATGTAAGGATGAGCCTGCAGGAAGGGTACCACATGAGGGAGGAGGATGTCTTCCCTGTAACGCACAGCGTTGAGATTGCCTGCAATGACAACAAGCTCAGTCCGATGATGCTGTGACACACCGCCCCAGACAATGACTGACCCTCCACCTCCAAATCGATCCCGCTCCAGAGTACAGGCCTCGGTGTAACGCTCATTCCTTCCACGATAAACACGAATCCGATCATCTCAGTGAAGCTTGGACAGACCGAGAACGGTCTCAGTGAAGAGTGACCGCATAGCACATCCAACAGATGTATAGAATACAGTCATCTTGATTATTCTGTCAACACTTTCCGATGAAGACAATACATTTTCCTCACTTTTATTTGTTTTAATTAATTTAACTAGGCAAGTCAGTTAAGAACAAATTCTTATCTTCAATGACGGCCTAGGAACAGTGGGTTAACTGCCTTGTTCAGGGGCAGAACGACAGATTTTTAACTTGTCTGCTCGAGGATTCAAAAGTGCAACCTTTTGGTTACTAGTCCAACGCTCTAACCGCTAGGCTACCTACCTTTCCTATCAAGACACTGTCAAGGCGTCATTTCCATCTCTGTCCTATCAACACATTGTCAAGACGAGACACTTGAAAGTTGAAAAATGGCTCTCATCTTGACAGTTGAAAAATGGCTCTCATCTTGACAGTTGAAAAATGTAGGTTAAAATATGAATGAACACTTTGTATGATGTTGTACGATGCTCTGAACACTGGAACTTGAAAAGAGCGTATAAGAGCTTCAGACAAATTTGTATTTTGTATTTCAAATCGTAGTCGTGTCTATGTGGCGCGTCTGATTCAAAGACCGAGGGAACCCTGTGATCTCAGAGCTCATCATACAGAGGTGACTACTTCATGTGTGTTGATGGTTTTTAGAGAATGATTTTGCCTTTGGCCAGAAGTACTTTTAAGCTGTTTCATAATAGTGTCACACTGTCTTTTCCCCCACTAAATACACAGACATAGTTCTTTTTTATATATTTGTCACCGGTGAGCAGTAGTTGTTTGCTAAAGCAAGTGCAGTACTGCCGTAGTCAAGTTACATCTTGGCTTCATGGGGGAATGTTCATATGATTTTTCATAATTTCATAATTAATAAACATTATTTTTAAAAGCGGCCAAAAATCCGGTGTTTCTATGTCAAATGGTTTTGTTAAATTTCAGTCTTCTGTGATGTTTATACGAAGAGTAGCAGGAAGAGTAGCTGCTGCCTTGGCAGGAACTAATGGGGATCCTTAATAAATACAAATACAAACCAAAAAATGCAGGGTTGCTACTGATTTTAAGATTATATAACTTGTAATCAAAGGATAAAAAATACAAAAATTATAAACATCTTTAAGAGCGTAGATATGCAGTCATTTCAAATGAACAATGGGTGGCTGTACGGTACCAAATTAACTGGAACGGAATTTGTTATTAGAGTGTTTACTTCTTGCCCATGAAATGAGCCCTGCAAATGATTGAAAACAAGTCCGAAGTTGGCATTAGGCCTGGCACCAAAGTGGGCACACACGCAACGCACGCAGGAACAAACACACACACGCACGCGTGCGCGTAGATCACACACACCAGGAGAGATTCACACTCACACACAGGAACACACGCAACGCACGCAGGAACACACACACACACACACACACACACACACACACACACACACACACACACACACACACACACACACACACACACACTCACACACACACACACACACACACACACACACACACTCACACACACACACACACACACACACACACACACACACACACACACACACACACACACACACACACACACACACACACACACACACACACACACACACACACACACACACACACACACACCAGAAGACTAACAAGCGTCCACAGTGCAGCAGGCTGTGTAAACTGTCCAACCCCACTCCAACATCAACAGGCTGTGTAAACTGTCCAACCCCACTCCAACATCAACAGGCTGTGTAAACTGTCCAACCCCACTCCAACATCAACAGGCTGTGTAAACTGTCCAACCCTACTCCAACATCAACAGGCTGTGTAAACTGTCCAACCCCACTCCAACATCAACAGGCTGTGTAAACTGTCCAACCCCACTCCAACATCAACAGGCTGTGTAAACTGTCCAACCCCACTCCAACATCAACAGGCTGTGTAAACTGTCCAACCCCACTCCAACATCAACAGGCTGTGTAAACTGTCCAACCCGACTCCAACATCAACAGGCTGTGTAAACTGTCCAACCCCACTCCAACATCAACAGGCTGTGTAAACTGTCCAACCCCACTCCAACATCAACAGGCTGTGTAAACTGTCCAACCCCACTCCAACATCAACAGGCTGTGTAAACTGTCCAACCCCACTCCAACATCAACAGGCTGTGTAAACTGTCCAACCCCACTCCAACATCAACAGGCTGTGTAAACTGTCCAACCCCACTCCAGCATCAACAGGCTGTGTAAACTGTCCAACCCCACTCCAGCATCAACAGGCTGTGTAAACTGTCCAACCCCACTCCAGCATCAACAGGCTGTGTAAACTGTCCAACCCCACTCCAACATCAACAGGCTGTGTAAACTGTCCAACCCCACTCCAACATCAACAGGCTGTGTAAACTGTCCAACCCCACTCCAGCATCAACAGGCTGTGTAAACTGTCCAACCCCACTCCAACATCAACAGGCTGTGTAAACTGTCCAACCCCACTCCAGCATCAACAGGCTGTGTAAACTGTCCAACCCCACTCCAGCATCAACAGGCTGTGTAAACTGTCCAACCCCACTCCAACATCAACAGGCTGTGTAAACTGTCCAACCCCACTCCAACATCAACAGGCTGTGTAAACTGTCCAACCCCACTCCAACATCAACAGGCTGTGTAAACTGTCCAACCCCACTCCAACATCAACAGGCTGTGTAAACTGTCCAACCCCACTCCAACATCAACAGGCTGTGTAAACTGTCCAACCCCACTCCAACATCAACAGGCTGTGTAAACTGTCCAACCCCACTCCAACATCAACAGGCTGTGTAAACTGTCCAACCCCACTCCAACATCAACAGGCTGTGTAAACTGTCCAACCCCACTCCAACATCAACAGGCTGTGTAAACTGTCCAACCCCACTCCAACATCAACAGGCTGTGTAAACTGTCCAACCCCACTCCAACATCAACAGGCTGTGTAAACTGTCCAACCCCACTCCAGCATCAACAGGCTGTGTAAACTGTCCAACCCCACTCCAACATCAGCAGGCTGTGTAAACTGTCCAACCCCACTCCAACATCAACAGGCTGTGTAAACTGTCCAACCCCACTCCAACATCAACAGGCTGTGTAAACTGTCCAACCCCACTCCAGCATCAACAGGCTGTGTAAACTGTCCAACCCCACTCCAACATCAACAGGCTGTGTAAACTGTCCAACCCCACTCCAGCATCAACAGGCTGTGTAAACTGTCCAACCCCACTCCAGCATCAACAGGCTGTGTAAACTGTCCAACCCCACTCCAACATCAACAGGCTGTGTAAACTGTCCAACCCCACTCCAACATCAACAGGCTGTGTAAACTGTCCAACCCCACTCCAACATCAACAGGCTGTGTAAACTGTCCAACCCCACTCCAACATCAACAGGCTGTGTAAACTGTCCAACCCCACTCCAACATCAACAGGCTGTGTAAACTGTCCAACCCCACTCCAACATCAACAGGCTGTGTAAACTGTCCAACCCCACTCCAACATCAACAGGCTGTGTAAACTGTCCAACCCCACTCCAACATCAACAGGCTGTGTAAACTGTCCAACCCCACTCCAACATCAACAGGCTGTGTAAACTGTCCAACCCCACTCCAACATCAACAGGCTGTGTAAACTATCCAACCCCACTCCAACATCAACAGGCTGTGTAAACTGTCCAACCCCACTCCAGCATCAACAGGCTGTGTAAACTGTCCAACCCCACTCCAACATCAGCAGGCTGTGTAAACTGTCCAACCCCACTCCAACATCAACAGGCTGTGTAAACTGTCCAACCCCACTCCAGCATCAACAGGCTGTGTAAACTGTCCAACCCCACTCCAACATCAGCAGGCTGTGTAAACTGTCCAACCCCATTCCAGTATCATCTGGACTGGAGTACTGGGAGGTAAAACACAATGAGGGCTTCAGTTATCATGTGTTTAATGTGAACCAGGCTGAGGCTCATTAGTATGTATGGTGGGGAGGGGAGAGAGACATGTGGTATGTATGGTGGGGAGGGGAGAGAGACATGTGGTATGTATGGTGGGGAGGGGAGAGAGACATGTGGTATGTATGGTGGGGAGGGGAGAGAGACATGTGGTATGTATGGTGGGGAGGGGAGAGAGACATGTGGTATGTATGGTGGGGAGGGGAGAGAGACATGTGGTATGTATGGTGGGGAGGGGAGAGAGACATGTGGTATGTATGGTGGGGAGGGGAGAGAGACATGTGGTATGTATGGTGGGGAGGGGAGAGAGAGAGACATGTGGTATGTATGGTGGGGAGAGAGAGAGACATGTGGTATGTATGGTGGGGAGGAGAGAGAGACATGTGGTATGTATGGTGGGGAGGGGAGAGAGAGAGACATGTGGTATGTATGGTGGGGAAGGGAGAGAGACATGTGGTATGTATGGTGGGGAGGGGAGAGAGACATGTGGTATGTATGGTGGGGAGGGGAGAGAGACATGTGGTATGTATGGTGGGGAGGGGAGAGAGACATGTGGTATGTATGGTGGGGAGGGGAGAGAGACATGTGGTATGTATGGTGGGGAGGAGAGAGAGACATGTGGTATGTATGGTGGGGAGGGGAGAGAGAGAGACATGTGGTATGTATGGTGGGGAAGGGAGAGAGACATGTGGTATGTATGGTGGGGAGGAGAGAGAGAAACATGTGGTATGTATGGTGGGGAGGGGAGAGAGACATGTGGTATGTATGGTGGGGAAGGGAGAGAGAGACATGTGGTATGTATGGTGGGGAGGAGAGAGAGAGACATGTGGTATGTATGGTGGGGAGGGGAGAGAGACATGTGGTATGTATGGTGGGGAGGGGAGAGAGACATGTGGTATGTATGGTGGGGAGGGGAGAGAGACATGTGGTATGTATGGTGGGGAGGGGAGAGAGAGAGACATGTGGTATGTATGGTGGGGAGGGGAGAGAGACATGTGGTATGTATGGTGGGGAGGGGAGAGAGACATGTGGTATGTATGGTGGGGAGGGGAGAGAGAGAGACATGTGGTATGTATGGTGGGGAAGGGAGAGAGACATGTGGTATGTATGGTGGGGAGGAGAGAGAGAGACATGTGGTATGTATGGTGGGGAGGAGAGAGAGAGACATGTGGTATGTATGGTGGGGAGGGGAGAGAGACATGTGGTATGTATGGTGGGGAGGGGAGAGAGACATGTGGTATGTATGGTGGGGAGGGGAGAGAGACATGTGGTATGTATGGTGGGGAAGGGAGAGAGAGACATGTGGTATGTATGGTGGGGAGGAGAGAGAGACATGTGGTATGTATGGTGGGGAGGGGAGAGAGACATGTGGTATGTATGGTGGGGAGGGGAGAGAGACATGTGGTATGTATGGTGGGGAGGGGAGAGAGAGAGACATGTGGTATGTATGGTGGGGAGGGGAGAGAGACATGTGGTATGTATGGTGGGGAGGGGAGAGAGACATGTGGTATGTATGGTGGGGAGGGGAGAGAGAGAGACATGTGGTATGTATGGTGGGGAGGGGAGAGAGACATGTGGTATGTATGGTGGGGAGGAGAGAGACATGTGGTATGTATGGTGGGGAGGGGAGAGAGAGAGACATGTGGTATGTATGGTGGGGAGGGGAGAGAGACATGTGGTATGTATGGTGGGGAGGGGAGAGAGACATGTGGTATGTATGGTGGGGAGGGGAGAGAGACATGTGGTATGTATGGTGGGGAGGGGAGAGAGACATGTGGTATGTATGGTGGGGAGGGGAGAGAGACATGTGGTATGTATGGTGGGGAGGGGAGAGAGACATGTGGTATGTATGGTGGGGAGGGGAGAGAGACATGTGGTATGTATGGTGGGGAGGGGAGAGAGACATGTGGTATGTATGGTGGGGAGGGGAGAGAGACATGTGGTATGTATGGTGGGGAGGGGAGAGAGACATGTGGTATGTATGGTGGGGAGGGGAGAGAGACATGTGGTATGTATGGTGGGGAGGGGAGAGAGACATGTGGTATGTATGGTGGGGAAGGGAGAGAGACATGTGGTATGTATGGTGGGGAGGGGAGAGAGACATGTGGTATGTATGGTGGGGAGGGGAGAGAGACATGTGGTATGTATGGTGGGGAGGGGAGAGAAACATGTGGTATGTATGGTGGGGAGGGGAGAGAGACATGTGGTATGTATGGTGGGGAGGGGAGAGAGACATGTGGTATGTATGGTGGGGAGGGGAGAGAGACATGTGGTATGTATGGTGGGGAAGGGAGAGAGACATGTGGTATGTATGGTGGGGAGGGGAGAGAGACATGTGGTATGTATGGTGGGGAGGGGAGCGAGAGAGACATGTGGTATGTATGGTGGGGAGGGGAGAGAGACATGTGGTATGTATGGTGGGGAGGGGAGAGAGACATGTGGTATGTATGGTGGGGAGGGGAGAGAGACATGTGGTATGTATGGTGGGGAGGGGAGAGAGACATGTGGTATGTATGGTGGGGAGGAGAGAGAGAGAGACATGTGGTATGTATGGTGGGGAGGAGAGAGACATGTGGTATGTATGGTGGGGAGGGGAGAGAGACATGTGGTATGTATGGTGGGGAGGGGAGAGAGAGAGACATGTGGTATGTATGGTGGGGAGGAGAGAGAGACATGTGGTATGTATGGTGGGGAGGGGAGAGAGACATGTGGTATGTATGGTGGGGAGGGGAGAGAGACATGTGGTATGTATGGTGGGGAGGGGAGCGAGAGAGACATGTGGTATGTATGGTGGGGAGGGGAGAGAGACATGTGGTATGTATGGTGGGGAGGGGAGAGAGACATGTGGTATGTATGGTGGGGAGGGGAGAGAGACATGTGGTATGTATGGTGGGGAGGGGAGAGAGACATGTGGTATGTATGGTGGGGAGGAGAGAGAGAGACATGTGGTATGTATGGTGGGGAGGAGAGAGACATGTGGTATGTATGGTGGGGAGGGGAGAGAGACATGTGGTATGTATGGTGGGGAGGGGAGAGAGAGAGACATGTGGTATGTATGGTGGGGAGGAGAGAGAGACATGTGGTATGTATGGTGGGGAGGGGAGAGAGACATGTGGTATGTATGGTGGGGAGGGGAGAGAGACATGTGGTATGTATGGTGGGGAGGAGAGAGAGAGATGTGGTATGTATGGTGGGGAGGGGAGAGAGACATGTGGTATGTATGGTGGGGAGGGGAGAGAGACATGTGGTATGTATGGTGGGGAGGAGAGAGAGACATGTGGTATGTATGGTGGGGAGGGGAGAGAGACATGTGGTATGTATGGTGGGGAGGGGAGAGAGAGAGACATGTGGTATGTATGGTGGGGAGGGGAGAGAGACATGTGGTATGTATGGTGGGGAGGAGAGAGACATGTGGTATGTATGGTGGGGAGGGGAGAGAGAGAGACATGTGGTATGTATGGTGGGGAGGGGAGAGAGACATGTGGTATGTATGGTGGGGAGGGGAGAGAGACATGTGGTATGTATGGTGGGGAGGGGAGAGAGACATGTGGTATGTATGGTGGGGAGGGGAGAGAGACATGTGGTATGTATGGTGGGGAGGGGAGAGAGACATGTGGTATGTATGGTGGGGAGGGGAGAGAGACATGTGGTATGTATGGTGGGGAGGGGAGTGAGACATGTGGTATGTATGGTGGGGAGGGGAGAGAGACATGTGGTATGTATGGTGGGGAGGGGAGAGAGACATGTGGTATGTATGGTGGGGAAGGGAGAGAGACATGTGGTATGTATGGTGGGGAGGGGAGAGAGACATGTGGTATGTATGGTGGGGAGGGGAGCGAGAGAGACATGTGGTATGTATGGTGGGGAGGGGAGAGAGACATGTGGTATGTATGGTGGGGAGGGGAGAGAGACATGTGGTATGTATGGTGGGGAGGGGAGAGAGACATGTGGTATGTATGGTGGGGAGGGGAGAGAGACATGTGGTATGTATGGTGGGGAGGAGAGAGAGAGAGACATGTGGTATGTATGGTGGGGAGGAGAGAGACATGTGGTATGTATGGTGGGGAGGGGAGAGAGACATGTGGTATGTATGGTGGGGAGGGGAGAGAGAGAGACATGTGGTATGTATGGTGGGGAGGAGAGAGAGACATGTGGTATGTATGGTGGGGAGGGGAGAGAGACATGTGGTATGTATGGTGGGGAGGGGAGAGAGACATGTGGTATGTATGGTGGGGAGGAGAGAGAGAGATGTGGTATGTATGGTGGGGAGGGGAGAGAGACATGTGGTATGTATGGTGGGGAGGGGAGAGAGACATGTGGTATGTATGGTGGGGAGGGGAGAGAGACATGTGGTATGTATGGTGGGGAGGGGAGAGAGACATGTGGTATGTATGGTGGGGAGGGGAGAGAGACATGTGGTATGTATGGTGGGGAGGGGAGAGAGACATGTGGTATGTATGGTGGGGAGGGGAGAGAGACATGTGGTATGTATGGTGGGGAGGGGAGAGAGAGAGACATGTGGTATGTATGGTGGGGAGAGAGAGAGACATGTGGTATGTATGGTGGGGAGGAGAGAGAGACATGTGGTATGTATGGTGGGGAGGGGAGAGAGAGAGACATGTGGTATGTATGGTGGGGAAGGGAGAGAGACATGTGGTATGTATGGTGGGGAGGGGAGAGAGACATGTGGTATGTATGGTGGGGAGGGGAGAGAGACATGTGGTATGTATGGTGGGGAGGGGAGAGAGACATGTGGTATGTATGGTGGGGAGGGGAGAGAGACATGTGGTATGTATGGTGGGGAGGAGAGAGAGACATGTGGTATGTATGGTGGGGAGGGGAGAGAGAGAGACATGTGGTATGTATGGTGGGGAAGGGAGAGAGACATGTGGTATGTATGGTGGGGAGGAGAGAGAGAGACATGTGGTATGTATGGTGGGGAGGAGAGAGAGAGACATGTGGTATGTATGGTGGGGAGGGGAGAGAGACATGTGGTATGTATGGTGGGGAGGGGAGAGAGACATGTGGTATGTATGGTGGGGAGGGGAGAGAGACATGTGGTATGTATGGTGGGGAGGGGAGAGAGAGAGACATGTGGTATGTATGGTGGGGAGGGGAGAGAGACATGTGGTATGTATGGTGGGGAGGGGAGAGAGACATGTGGTATGTATGGTGGGGAGGGGAGAGAGACATGTGGTAAGTATGGTGGGGAGGGGAGAGAGACATGTGGTATGTATGGTGGGGAGGGGAGAGAGACATGTGGTATGTATGGTGGGGAGGGGAGAGAGACATGTGGTATGTATGGTGGGGAGGAGAGAGAGAGATGTGGTATGTATGGTGGGGAGGGGAGAGAGACATGTGGTATGTATGGTGGGGAGGGGAGAGAGACATGTGGTATGTATGGTGGGGAGGGGAGAGAGACATGTGGTATGTATGGTGGGGAGGGGAGAGAGACATGTGGTATGTATGGTGGGGAGGGGAGAGAGACATGTGGTATGTATGGTGGGGAGGGGAGAGAGACATGTGGTATGTATGGTGGGGAGGGGAGAGAGACATGTGGTATGTATGGTGGGGAGGGGAGAGAGAGAGACATGTGGTATGTATGGTGGGGAGAGAGAGAGACATGTGGTATGTATGGTGGGGAGGAGAGAGAGACATGTGGTATGTATGGTGGGGAGGGGAGAGAGAGAGACATGTGGTATGTATGGTGGGGAAGGGAGAGAGACATGTGGTATGTATGGTGGGGAGGGGAGAGAGACATGTGGTATGTATGGTGGGGAGGGGAGAGAGACATGTGGTATGTATGGTGGGGAGGGGAGAGAGACTTGTGGTATGTATGGTGGGGAGGGGAGAGAGACATGTGGTATGTATGGTGGGGAGGAGAGAGAGACATGTGGTATGTATGGTGGGGAGGGGAGAGAGAGAGACATGTGGTATGTATGGTGGGGAAGGGAGAGAGACATGTGGTATGTATGGTGGGGAGGAGAGAGAGAGACATGTGGTATGTATGGTGGGGAGGAGAGAGAGAGACATGTGGTATGTATGGTGGGGAGGGGAGAGAGACATGTGGTATGTATGGTGGGGAGGGGAGAGAGACATGTGGTATGTATGGTGGGGAGGGGAGAGAGACATGTGGTATGTATGGTGGGGAAGGGAGAGAGAGACATGTGGTATGTATGGTGGGGAGGAGAGAGAGACATGTGGTATGTATGGTGGGGAGGGGAGAGAGACATGTGGTATGTATGGTGGGGAGGGGAGAGAGACATGTGGTATGTATGGTGGGGAGGGGAGAGAGAGAGACATGTGGTATGTATGGTGGGGAGGGGAGAGAGACATGTGGTATGTATGGTGGGGAGGGGAGAGAGACATGTGGTATGTATGGTGGGGAGGGGAGAGAGAGAGACATGTGGTATGTATGGTGGGGAAGGGAGAGAGACATGTGGTATGTATGGTGGGGAGGAGAGAGAGAGACATGTGGTATGTATGGTGGGGAGGAGAGAGAGAGACATGTGGTATGTATGGTGGGGAGGAGAGAGAGAGACATGTGGTATGTATGGTGGGGAGGGGAGAGAGACATGTGGTATGTATGGTGGGGAGGGGAGAGAGACGTGTTGTATGTAGGGTGGGGAGGGGAGAGAGACATGTGGTATGTATGGTGGGGAAGGGAGAGAGAGACATGTGGTATGTATGGTGGGGAGGAGAGAGAGACATGTGGTATGTATGGTGGGGAGGGGAGAGAGACATGTGGTATGTATGGTGGGGAGGGGAGAGAGACATGTGGTATGTATGGTGGGGAGGGGAGAGAGAGAGACATGTGGTATGTATGGTGGGGAGGGGAGAGAGACATGTGGTATGTATGGTGGGGAGGGGAGAGAGACATGTGGTATGTATGGTGGGGAGGGGAGAGAGACATGTGGTAAGTATGGTGGGGAGGGGAGAGAGACATGTGGTATGTATGGTGGGGAGGGGAGAGAGACATGTGGTATGTATGGTGGGGAGAGAGAGAGACATGTGGTATGTATGGTGGGGAGGGGAGAGAGACATGTGGTATGTATGGTGGGGAGGGGAGAGAGACATGTGGTATGTATGGTGGGGAGGAGAGAGAGACATGTGGTTTGTATGGTGGGGAGGGGAGAGAGACATGTGGTATGTATGGTGGGGAGGGGAGAGAGAGAGACATGTGGTATGTATGGTGGGGAGGGGAGAGAGACATGTGGTATGTATGGTGGGGAGGAGAGAGACATGTGGTATGTATGGTGGGGAGGGGAGAGAGAGAGACATGTGGTATGTATGGTGGGGAGGGGAGAGAGACATGTGGTATGTATGGTGGGGAGGGGAGAGAGACATGTGGTATGTATGGTGGGGAGGGGAGAGAGAGATGTGGTATATATGGTGGGGAGGGGAGAGAGACATGTGGTATGTATGGTGGGGAAGGGAGAGAGAGAGACATGTGGTATGTATGGTGGGGAGGGGAGAGAGACATGTGGTATGTATGGTGGGGAGGGGAGAGAGACATGTGGTATGTATGGTGGGGAGGGGAGAGAGACATGTGGTATGTATGGTGGGGAGGGGAGAGAGACATGTGGTATGTATGGTGGGGAGGGGAGAGAGACATGTGGTATGTATGGTGGGGAAGGGAGAGAGACATGTGGTATGTATGGTGGGGAGGGGAGAGAGACATGTGGTATGTATGGTGGGGAGGGGAGAGAGACATGTGGTATGTATGGTGGGGAGGGGAGAGAGACATGTGGTATGTATGGTGGGGAGGGGAGAGAGACATGTGGTATGTATGGTGGGGAAGGGAGAGAGACATGTGGTATGTATGGTGGGGAGGGGAGAGAGACATGTGGTATGTATGGTGGGGAGGGGAGCGAGAGAGACATGTGGTATGTATGGTGGGGAGGGGAGAGAGACATGTGGTATGTATGGTGGGGAGGGGAGAGAGACATGTGGTATGTATGGTGGGGAGGGGAGAGAGACATGTGGTATGTATGGTGGGGAGGGGAGAGAGACATGTGGTATGTATGGTGGGGAGGAGAGAGAGAGAGACATGTGGTATGTATGGTGGGGAGGAGAGAGACATGTGGTATGTATGGTGGGGAGGGGAGAGAGACATGTGGTATGTATGGTGGGGAGGGGAGAGAGAGAGACATGTGGTATGTATGGTGGGGAGGAGAGAGAGACATGTGGTATGTATGGTGGGGAGGGGAGAGAGACATGTGGTATGTATGGTGGGGAGGGGAGAGAGACATGTGGTATGTATGGTGGGGAGGAGAGAGAGAGATGTGGTATGTATGGTGGGGAGGGGAGAGAGACATGTGGTATGTATGGTGGGGAGGGGAGAGAGACATGTGGTATGTATGGTGGGGAGGGGAGCGAGAGAGACATGTGGTATGTATGGTGGGGAGGGGAGAGAGACATGTGGTATGTATGGTGGGGAGGGGAGAGAGACATGTGGTATGTATGGTGGGGAGGGGAGAGAGACATGTGGTATGTATGGTGGGGAGGGGAGAGAGACATGTGGTATGTATGGTGGGGAGGAGAGAGAGAGAGACATGTGGTATGTATGGTGGGGAGGAGAGAGACATGTGGTATGTATGGTGGGGAGGGGAGAGAGACATGTGGAATGTATGGTGGGGAGGGGAGAGAGAGAGACATGTGGTATGTATGGTGGGGAGGAGAGAGAGACATGTGGTATGTATGGTGGGGAGGGGAGAGAGACATGTGGTATGTATGGTGGGGAGGGGAGAGAGACATGTGGTATGTATGGTGGGGAGGAGAGAGAGAGATGTGGTATGTATGGTGGGGAGGGGCGTGAGAGAGACATGTGGTATGTATGGTGGGGAGGGGAGAGAGACATGTGGTATGTATGGTGGGGAGGAGAGAGAGACATGTGGTATGTATGGTGGGGAGGGGAGAGAGACATGTGGTATGTATGGTGGGGAGGGGAGTGAGAGAGACATGTGGTATGTATGGTGGGGAGTGGAGAGAGACATGTGGTATGTATGGTGGGGAGGAGAGAGACATGTGGTATGTATGGTGGGGAGGGGAGAGAGAGAGACATGTGGTATGTATGGTGGGGAGGGGAGAGAGACATGTGGTATGTATGGTGGGGAGGAGAGAGACATGTGGTATGTATGGTGGGGAGGGGAGAGAGAGAGACATGTGGTATGTATGGTGGGGAGGAGAGAGAGAGAGACATGTGGTATGTATGGTGGGGAGGGGAGCGAGAGAGACATGTGGTATGTATGGTGGGGAGGGGAGAGAGACATGTGGTATGTATGGTGGGGAGGGGAGAGAGACATGTGGTATGTATGGTGGGGAGGGGAGAGAGACATGTGGTATGTATGGTGGGGAGGGGAGAGAGACATGTGGTATGTATGGTGGGGAGGAGAGAGAGAGAGACATGTGGTATGTATGGTGGGGAGGAGAGAGACATGTGGTATGTATGGTGGGGAGGGGAGAGAGACATGTGGTATGTATGGTGGGGAGGGGAGAGAGAGAGACATGTGGTATGTATGGTGGGGAGGAGAGAGAGACATGTGGTATGTATGGTGGGGAGGGGAGAGAGACATGTGGTATGTATGGTGGGGAGGGGAGAGAGACATGTGGTATGTATGGTGGGGAGGAGAGAGAGAGATGTGGTATGTATGGTGGGGAGGGGAGAGAGACATGTGGTATGTATGGTGGGGAGGGGAGAGAGACATGTGGTATGTATGGTGGGGAGGGGAGCGAGAGAGACATGTGGTATGTATGGTGGGGAGGGGAGAGAGACATGTGGTATGTATGGTGGGGAGGGGAGAGAGACATGTGGTATGTATGGTGGGGAGGGGAGAGAGACATGTGGTATGTATGGTGGGGAGGGGAGAGAGACATGTGGTATGTATGGTGGGGAGGAGAGAGACATGTGGTATGTATGGTGGGGAGGAGAGAGACATGTGGTATGTATGGTGGGGAGGGGAGAGAGACATGTGGTATGTATGGTGGGGAGGGGAGAGAGAGAGACATGTGGTATGTATGGTGGGGAGGAGAGAGAGACATGTGGTATGTATGGTGGGGAGGGGAGAGAGACATGTGGTATGTATGGTGGGGAGGGGAGAGAGACATGTGGTATGTATGGTGGGGAGGGGAGAGAGACATGTGGTATGTATGGTGGGGAGGAGAGAGACATGTGGTATGTATGGTGGGGAGGATAGAGACATGTGGTATGTATGGTGGGGAGGGGAGAGAGACATGTGGTATGTATGGTGGGGAGGGGAGAGAGAGAGACATGTGGTATGTATGGTGGGGAGGAGAGAGAGACATTTGGTATGTATGGTGGGGAGGGGAGAGAGACATGTGGTATGTATGGTGGGGAGGGGAGAGAGACATGTGGTATGTATGGTGGGGAGGAGAGAGAGAGATGTGGTATGTATGGTGGGGAGGGGAGAGAGACATGTGGTATGTATGGTGGGGAGGGGAGAGAGACATGTGGTATGTATGGTGGGGAGGAGAGAGAGACATGTGGTATGTATGGTGGGGAGGGGAGAGAGACATGTGGTATGTATGGTGGGGAGGGGAGAGAGACATGTGGTATGTATGGTGGGGAGGGGAGAGAGACATGTGGTATGTATGGTGGGGAGGGGAGAGAGAGAGACATGTGGTATGTATGGTGGGGAGGGGAGAGAGACATGTGGTATGTATGGTGGGGAGGAGAGAGACATGTGGTATGTATGGTGGGGAGGGGAGAGAGAGAGACATGTGGTATGTATGGTGGGGAGGGGAGAGAGACATGTGGTATGTATGGTGGGGAGGGGAGAGAGACATGTGGTATGTATGGTGGGGAGGGGAGAGAGACATGTGGTATGTATGGTGGGGAGGGGAGAGAGACATGTGGTATGTATGGTGGGGAGGGGAGAGAGACATGTGGTATGTATGGTGGGGAGGGGAGAGAGACATGTGGTATGTATGGTGGGGAGGGGAGAGAGACATGTGGTATGTATGGTGGGGAGGGGAGAGAGAGAGACATGTGGTATGTATGGTGGGGAGGGGAGAGAGACATGTGGTATGTATGGTGGGGAGGAGAGAGAGAGAGACATGTGGTATGTATGGTGGGGAGGAGAGAGACATGTGGTATGTATGGTGGGGAGGGGAGAGAGACATGTGGTATGTATGGTGGGGAGGGGAGAGAGAGAGACATGTGGTATGTATGGTGGGGAGGAGAGAGAGAGATGTGGTATGTATGGTGGGGAGGGGAGAGAGACATGTGGTATGTATGGTGGGGAGGAGAGAGAGACATGTGGTATGTATGGTGGGGAGGGGAGAGAGAGAGACATGTGGTATGAATGGTGGGGAGGGGAGAGAGACATGTGGTATGTATGGTGGGGAGGGGAGAGAGACATGTGGTATGTATGGTGGGGAGGGGAGAGAGACATGTGGTATGTATGGTGGGGAGGGGAGAGAGACATGTGGTATGTATGGTGGGGAGGGGAGAGAGACATGTGGTATGTATGGTGGGGAGGAGAGAGACATGTGGTATGTATGGTGGGGAGGGGAGAGAGAGAGACATGTGGTATGTATGGGGAGAGAGACATGTGGTATGTATGGTGGGGAGGGGAGAGAGACATGTGGTATGTATGGTGGGGAGGGGAGAGAGACATGTGGTATGTATGGTGGGGAGGGGAGAGAGAGAGACATGTGGTATGTATGGTGGGGAGGGGAGAGAGACATGTGGTATGTATGGTGGGGAGGGGAGAGAGACATGTGGTATGTATGGTGGGGAGGGGAGAGAGACATGTGGTATGTATGGTGGGGAGGGGAGAGAGACATGTGGTATGTATGGTGGGGAGGGGAGAGAGACATGTGGTATGTATGGTGGGGAGGGGAGAGAGAGAGACATGTGGTATGTATGGTGGGGAGGGGAGAGAGACATGTGGTATGTATGGTGGGGAGGGGAGAGAGACATGTGGTATGTATGGTGGGGAGGGGAGAGAGAGAGACATGTGGTATGTATGGTGGGGAGGGGAGAGAGACATGTGGTATGTATGGTGGGGAGGGGAGAGAGACATGTGGTATGTATGGTGGGGAGGGGAGAGAGACATGTGGTATGTATGGTGGGGAGGGGAGAGAGACATGTGGTATGTATGGTGGGGAGGGGAGAGAGACATGTGGTATGTATGGTGGGGAGGGGAGAGAGACATGTGGTATGTATGGTGGGGAGGGGAGAGAGACATGTGGTATGTATGGTGGGGAGGGGAGAGAGACATGTGGTATGTATGGTGGGGAGGGGAGAGAGAGATGTGGTATGTATGGTGGGGAGGGGAGAGAGACATGTGGTATGTATGGTGGGGAGGGGAGAGAGACATGTGGTATGTATGGTGGGGAAGGGAGAGAGAGAGACATGTGGTATGTATGGTGGGGAAGGGAGAGAGAGAGACATGTGGTATGTATGGTGGGGAGGGGAGAGAGACATGTGGTATGTATGGTGGGGAGGGGAGAGAGACATGTGGTATGTATGGTGGGGAGGGGAGAGAGAGAGACATGTGGTATGTATGGTGGGGAGGGGAGAGAGAGAGACATGTGGTATGTATGGTGGGGAGGGGAGAGAGACATGTGGTATGTATGGTGGGGAGGGGAGAGAGACATGTGGTATGTATGGTGGGGAGGGGAGAGAGACATGTGGTATGTATGGTGGGGAAGGGAGAGAGAGATGTGGTATGTATGGTGGGGAGGGGAGAGAGACATGTGGTATGTATGGTGGGGAGGAGAGAGACATGTGGTATGTATGGTGGGGAGGGGAGAGAGACATGTGGTATGTATGGTGGGGAGGGGAGAGAGACATGTGGTATGTATGGTGGGGAGGGGAGAGAGACATGTGGTATGTATGGTGGGGAGGGGAGAGAGACATGTGGTATGTATGGTGGGGAGGGGAGAGAGACATGTGGTATGTATGGTGGGGAGGGGAGAGAGACATGTGGTATGTATGGTGGGGAGGGGAGAGAGACATGTGGTATGTATGGTGGGGAGGGGAGAGAGACATGTGGTATGTATGGTGGGGAGGGGAGAGAGACATGTGGTATGTATGGTGGGGAGGGGAGAGAGAGATGTGGTATATATGGTGGGGAGGGGAGAGAGACATGTGGTATGTATGGTGGGGAAGGGAGAGAGAGAGACATGTGGTATGTATGGTGGGGAGGGGAGAGAGAGAGACATGTGGTATGTATGGTGGGGAGGGGAGAGAGACATGTGGTATGTATGGTGGGGAGGGGAGAGAGACATGTGGTATGTCTGGTGGGGAGGGGAGAGAGAGATGTGGTATGTATGGTGGGGAGGGGAGAGAGACATGTGGTATGTCTGGTGGGGAGGGGAGAGAGAGATGTGGTATGTATGGTGGGGAGGGGAGAGAGACATGTGGTATGTATGGTGGGGAGGGGAGAGACATGTGGTATGTATGGTGGGGAGGGGAGAGAGATATGTGGTATGTATGGTGGGGAGGGGAGAGAGACATGTGGTATGTATGGTGGGGAGGGGAGAGAGAGAGACATGTGGAATGTATGGTGGGGAAGGGAGAGAGACATGTGGTATGTATGGTGGGGAGGGGAGAGAGACATGTGGTATGTATGGTGGGGAGGAGAGAGAGACATGTGGTATGTATGGTGGGGAGGAGAGAGAGACATGTGGTATGTATGGTGGGGAGGGGAGAGAGACATGTGGTATGTATGGTGGGGAGGGGAGAGAGACATGTGGTATGTATGGTGGGGAGGGGAGAGAGAGAGACATGTGGTATGTATGGTGGGGAAGGGAGAGAGAGAGACATGTGGTATGTATGGTGGGGAGGGGAGAGAGACATGTGGTATGTATGGTGGGGAGGGGAGAGAGACATGTGGTATGTATGGTGGGGAGGAGAGAGAGACATGTGGTATGTATGGTGGGGAGGGGAGAGAGACATGTGGTATGTATGGTGGGGAGGGGAGAGAGAGAGACATGTGGTATGTATGGTGGGGAGGGGAGAGAGACATGTGGTATGTATGGTGGGGAGGGGAGAGAGACATGTGGTATGTATGGTGGGGAGGGGAGAGAGACATGTGGTATGTATGGTGGGGAGGGGAGAGAGACATGTGGTATGTATGGTGGGGAGGGGAGAGAGACATGTGGTATGTATGGTGGGGAGGGGAGAGAGACATGTGGTATGTATGGTGGGGAGGGGAGAGAGACATGTGGTATGTATGGTGGGGAGGGGAGAGAGACATGTGGTATGTATGGTGGGGAGAGAGAGACATGTGGTATGTATGGTGGGGAAGGGAGAGAGACATGTGGTATGTATGGTGGGGAGGGGAGAGAGACATGTGGTATGTATGGTGGGGAGGAGAGAGAGACATGTGGTATGTATGGTGGGGAGGAGAGAGAGAGAGACATGTGGTATGTATGGTGGGGAAGGGAGAGAGAGACATGTGGTATGTATGGTGGGCAGGGGAGAGAGAGATGTGGTATGTATGGTGGGGAGGGGAGAAAGACATGTGGTATGTATGGTGGGGAGGGGAGAGAGACATGTGGTATGTATGGTGGGGAGGGGAGAGAGAGATGTGGTATATATGGTGGGGAGGGGAGAGAGACATGTGGTATGTATGGTGGGGAAGGGAGAGAGAGAGACATGTGGTATGTATGGTGGGGAGGGGAGAGAGAGAGACATGTGGTATGTATGGTGGGGAGGGGAGAGAGACATGTGGTATGTATGGTGGGGAGGGGGAGAGAGACATGTGGTATGTCTGGTGGGGAGGGGAGAGAGAGATGTGGTATGTATGGTGGGGAGGGGAGAGAGACATGTGGTATGTATGGTGGGGAGGGGAGAGACATGTGGTATGTATGGTGGGGAGGGGAGAGAGACATGTGGTATGTATGGTGGGGAGGGGAGAGAGACATGTGGTATGTATGGTGGGGAGGGGAGAGAGAGAGACATGTGGAATGTATGGTGGGGAAGGGAGAGAGACATGTGGTATGTATGGAGGGGAGGGGAGAGAGACATGTGGTATGTATGGTGGGGAGGAGAGAGAGACATGTGGTATGTATGGTGGGGAGGAGAGAGAGACATGTGGTATGTATGGTGGGGAGGGGAGAGAGACATGTGGTATGTATGGTGGGGAGGGGAGAGAGACATGTGGTATGTATGGTGGGGAGGGGAGAGAGAGAGACATGTGGTATGTATGGTGGGGAAGGGAGAGAGAGAGACATGTGGTATGTATGGTGGGGAGGGGAGAGAGACATGTGGTATGTATGGTGGGGAGGGGAGAGAGACATGTGGTATGTATGGTGGGGAGGAGAGAGAGACATGTGGTATGTATGGGGGGGAGGGGAGAGAGACATGTGGTATGTATGGTGGGGAGGGGAGAGAGAGAGACATGTGGTATGTATGGTGGGGAGGGGAGAGAGACATGTGGTATGTATGGTGGGGAGGGGAGAGAGACATGTGGTATGTATGGTGGGGAGGGGAGAGAGACATGTGGTATGTATGGTGGGGAGGGGAGAGAGACATGTGGTATGTATGGTGGGGAGGGGAGAGAGACATGTGGTATGTATGGTGGGGAGGGGAGAGAGACATGTGGTATGTATGGTGGGGAGGGGAGAGAGACATGTGGTATGTATGGTGGGGAGGGGAGAGAGACATGTGGTATGTATGGTGGGGAGAGAGAGACATGTGGTATGTATGGTGGGGAAGGGAGAGAGACATGTGGTATGTATGGTGGGGAGGGGAGAGAGACATGTGGTATGTATGGTGGGGAGGAGAGAGAGAGAGACATGTGGTATGTATGGTGGGGAGGGGAGAGAGACATGTGGTATGTATGGTGGGGAGGAGAGAGAGACATGTGGTATGTATGGTGGGGAGGAGAGAGAGAGAGACATGTGGTATGTATGGTGGGGAAGGGAGAGAGAGACATGTGGTATGTATGGTGGGCAGGGGAGAGAGAGATGTGGTATGTATGGTGGGGAGGGGAGAAAGACATGTGGTATGTATGGTGGGGAGGGGAGAGAGACATGTGGTATGTATGGTGGGGAGGAGAGAGAGAGAGACATGTGGTATGTATGGTGGGGAGGGGAGAGAGAGAGACATGTGGTATGTATGGTGGGGAGGGGAGAGAGACATGTGGTATGTATGGTGGGGAGGAGAGAGAGAGAGACATGTGGTATGTATGGTGGGGAGGAGAGAGAGAGAGACATGTGGTATGTATGGTGGGGAGAGAGAGAGACATGTGGTATGTATGGTGGGGAAGGGAGAGAGACATGTGGTATGTATGGTGGGGAAGGGAGAGAGACATGTGGTATGTATGGTGGGGAAGGGAGAGAGACATGTGGTATGTATGGTGGGGAAGGGAGAGAGACATGTGGTATGTATGGTGGGGAAGGGAGAGAGACATGTGGTATGTATGGTGGGGAAGGGAGAGAGACATGTGGTATGTATGGTGGGGAGGAGAGAGAGACATGTGGTTATGTATGGTGGGGAGGAGAGAGAGACATGTGGTATGTATGGTGGGGAGGGGAGAGAGACATGTGGTATGTATGGTGGGGAGGGGAGAGAGAGAGACATGTGGTATGTATGGTGGGCAGGGGAGAGAGACATGTGGTATGTATGGTGGGGAGGGGAGAGAGACATGTGGTATGTATGGTGGGGAGGGGAGAGAGACATGTGGTATGTATGGTGGGGAGGGGAGAGAGACATGTGGTATGTATGGTGGGGAGGGGAGAGAGACATGTGGTATGTATGGTGGGGAGGGGAGAGAGACATGTGGTATGTATGGTGGGGAGGAGAGAGAGACATGTGGTATGTATGGTGGGGAGGGGAGAGAGACATGTGGTATGTATGGTGGGGAGGGGAGAGAGAGAGACATGTGGTATGTATGGTGGGGAGGGGAGAGAGACATGTGGTATGTATGGTGGGGAGGGGAGAGAGACATGTGGTATGTATGGTGGGGAGGGGAGAGAGACATGTGGTCTGTATGGTGGGGAGGAGAGAGAGACATGTGGTATGTATGGTGGGGAGGGGAGAGAGACATGTGGTATGTATGGTGGGGAGGGGAGAGAGAGAGACATGTGGTATGTATGGTGGGGAGGGGAGAGAGACATGTGGTATGTATGGTGGGGAGGGGAGAGAGACATGTGGTATGTATGGTGGGGAGGGGAGAGAGACATGTGGTATGTATGGTGGGGAGGGGAGAGAGACATGTGGTATGTATGGTGGGGAGGGGAGAGAGACATGTGGTATGTATGGTGGGGAGGGGAGAGAGACATGTGGTATGTATGGTGGGGAGGGGAGAGAGACATGTGGTATGTATGGTGGGGAGGGGAGAGAGACATGTGGTATGTATGGTGGGGAGAGAGAGACATGTGGTATGTATGGTGGGGAAGGGAGAGAGACATGTGGTATGTATGGTGGGGAGGGGAGAGAGACATGTGGTATGTATGGTGGGGAGGAGAGAGAGAGAGACATGTGGTATGTATGGTGGGGAGGGGAGAGAGACATGTGGTATGTATGGTGGGGAGGAGAGAGAGACATGTGGTATGTATGGTGGGGAGGAGAGAGAGAGAGACATGTGGTATGTATGGTGGGGAAGGGAGAGAGAGACATGTGGTATGTATGGTGGGCAGGGGAGAGAGAGATGTGGTATGTATGGTGGGGAAGGGAGAGAGAGACATGTGGTATGTATGGTGGGCAGGGGAGAGAGACATGTGGTATGTATGGTGGGGAGGGGAGAAAGACATGTGGTATGTATGGTGGGGAGGGGAGAGAGACATGTGGTATGTATGGTGGGGAGGAGAGAGAGAGAGACATGTGGTATGTATGGTGGGGAGGGGAGAGAGAGAGACATGTGGTATGTATGGTGGGGAGGGGAGAGAGACATGTGGTATGTATGGTGGGGAGGAGAGAGAGAGAAACATGTGGTATGTATGGTGGGGAGGAGAGAGAGAGAGACATGTGGTATGTATGGTGGGGAGAGAGAGAGACATGTGGTATGTATGGTGGGGAAGGGAGAGAGACATGTGGTATGTATGGTGGGGAAGGGAGAGAGACATGTGGTATGTATGGTGGGGAAGGGAGAGAGACATGTGGTATGTATGGTGGGGAAGGGAGAGAGACATGTGGTATGTATGGTGGGGAAGGGAGAGAGACATGTGGTATGTATGGTGGGGAAGGGAGAGAGACATGTGGTATGTATGGTGGGGAGGAGAGAGAGACATGTGGTTATGTATGGTGGGGAGGAGAGAGAGACATGTGGTATGTATGGTGGGGAAGGGAGAGAGACATGTGGTATGTATGGTGGGGAGGGGAGAGAGACATGTGGTATGTATGGTGGGGAGGGGAGAGAGAGAGACATGTGGTATGCATGGTGGGGAGGGGAGAGAGACATGTGGTATGTATGGTGGGGAGGGGAGAGAGACATGTGGTATGTATGGTGGGGAGGGGAGAGAGAGATGTGGTATGTATGGTGGGGAGGGGAGAGAGACATGTGGTATGTATGGTGGGGAGAGAGAGAGACATGTGGTATGTATGGTGGGGAGGAGAGAGAGAGAGACATGTGGTATGTATGGTGGGGAGGGGAGAGAGAGAGACATGTGGTATGTATGGTGGGGAGAGAGAGAGACATGTGGTATGTATGGTGGGGAGGGGAGAGAGACATGTGGTATGTATGGTGGGGAGAGAGAGAGACATGTGGTATGTATGGTGGGGAGGAGAGAGAGAGAGACATGTGGTATGTATGGTGGGGAGGGGAGAGAGAGAGACATGTGGTATGTATGGTGGGGAGAGAGAGAGACATGTGGTATGTATGGTGGGGAGGGGAGAGAGACATGTGGTATGTATGGTGGGGAGGGGAGAGAGAGAGACATGTGGTATGTATGGTGGGGAGGGGAGAGAGACATGTGGTATGTATGGTGGGGAGAGAGAGAGACATGTGGTATGTATGGTGGGGAGGAGAGAGAGAGACATGTGGTATGTATGGTGGGGAGGGGAGAGAGAGAGACATGTGGTATGTATGGTGGGGAGGGGAGAGAGACATGTGGTATGTATGGTGGGGAGGGGAGAGAGACATGTGGTATGTATGGTGGGGAGGAGAGAGAGACATGTGGTATGTATGGTGGGGAGGGGAGAGAGAGAGACATGTGGTATGTATGGTGGGGAGGAGAGAGAGACATGTGGTATGTATGGTGGGGAGGAGAGAGAGACATGTGGTATGTATGGTGGGGAGGGGAGAGAGAGAGACATGTGGTATGTATGGTGGGGAGGGGAGAGAGAGAGACATGTGGTATGTATGGTGGGGAGGAGAGAGAGAGAGACATGTGGTATGTATGGTGGGGAGGAGAGAGAGACATGTGGTATGTATGGTGGGGAGGGGAGAGAGAGAGACATGTGGTATGTATGGTGGGGAGGGGAGAGAGACATGTGGTATGTATGGTGGGGAAGGGAGAGAGAGAGACATGTGGTATGTATGGTGGGGAGGGGAGAGAGAGAGACATGTGGTATGTATGGTGGGGAGGGGAGAGAGACATGTGGTATGTATGGTGGGGAGGGGAGAGAGACATGTGGTATATATGGTGGGGAGGGGAGAGAGAGAGACATGTGGTATGTATGGTGGGGAGGAGAGAGAGAGAGACATGTGGTATGTATGGTGGGGAGGAGAGAGATACATGTGGTATGTATGGTGGGGAGGAGAGAGAGACATGTGGTATGTATGGTGGGGAGGGGAGAGAGAGAGACATGTGGTATGTATGGTGGGGAGGAGAGAGAGAGAGACATGTGGTATGTATGGTGGGGAAGGGAGAGAGAGAGACATGTGGTATGTATGGTGGGGAGGGGAGAGAGACATGTGGTATGTATGGTGGGGAGGGGAGAGAGACATGTGGTATGTATGGTGGGGAGGGGAGAGAGACATGTGGTATGTATGGTGGGGAGGGGAGAGAGAGAGACATGTGGTATGTATGGTGGGGAGGGGAGAGATACATGTGGTATGTATGGTGGGGAGGAGAGAGAGACATGTGGTATGTATGGTGGGGAAGGGAGAGAGAGAGACATGTGGTATGTATGGTGGGGAAGGGAGAGAGAGAGACATGTGGTATGTATGGTGGGGAGGGGAGAGAGACATGTGGTATGTATGGTGGGGAGAGAGAGAGACATGTGGTATGTATGGTGGGGAGGGGAGAGAGAGAGACATGTGGTATGTATGGTGGGGAGGGGAGAGAGACATGTGGTATGTATGGTGGGGAGGAGAGAGAGACATGTGGTATGTATGGTGGGGAGGAGAGAGAGACATGTGGTATGTATGGTGGGGAAGGGAGAGAGAGAGACATGTGGTATGTATGGTGGGGAAGGGAGAGAGACATGTGGTATGTATGGTGGGGAAGGGAGAGAGACATGTGGTATGTATGGTGGGGAAGGGAGAGAGACATGTGGTATGTATGGTGGGGAAGGGAGAGAGACATGTGGTATGTATGGTGGGGAGGGGAGAGAGACATGTGGTATGTATGGTGGGGAAGGGAGAGAGACATGTGGTATGTATGGTGGGGAGGGGAGAGATAGATGTGGTATGTATGGTGGGGAAGGGAGAGAGACATGTGGTATGTATGGTGGGGAGGGGAGAGAGAGATGTGGTATGTATGGTGGGGAGGGGAGAGAGACATGTGGTATGTATGGTGGGGAGGGGAGAGAGAGAGACATGTGGTATGTATGGTGGGGAGGGGAGAGAGACATGTGGTATGTATGGTGGGGAGGGGAGAGAGACATGTGGTATGTATGGTGGGGAGGGGAGAGAGACATGTGGTATGTATGGTGGGGAGGGGAGAGAGACATGTGGTATGTATGGTGGGGAGGGGAGAGAGAGAGACATGTGGTATGTATGGTGGGGAGGGGAGAGAGAGAGACATGTGGTATGTATGGTGGGGAGGGGAGAGAGAGAGACATGTGGTATGTATGGTGGGGAGGGGAGAGAGACATGTGGTATGTATGGTGGGGAGGGGAGAGAGACATGTGGTATGTATGGTGGGGAGGGGAGAGAGACATGTGGTATGTATGGTGGGGAGGGGAGAGAGACATGTGGTATGTATGGTGGGGAGGGGAGAGAGACATGTGGTATGTATGGTGGGGAGGGGAGAGAGACATGTGGTATGTATGGTGGGGAGGGGAGAGAGACATGTGGTATGTATGGTGGGGAGAGAGAGACATGTGGTATGTATGGTGGGGAAGGGAGAGAGACATGTGGTATGTATGGTGGGGAGGGGAGAGAGACATGTGGTATGTATGGTGGGGAGGAGAGAGAGAGAGACATGTGGTATGTATGGTGGGGAGGGGAGAGAGACATGTGGTATGTATGGTGGGGAGGAGAGAGAGACATGTGGTATGTATGGTGGGGAGGAGAGAGAGAGAGACATGTGGTATGTATGGTGGGGAAGGGAGAGAGAGACATGTGGTATGTATGGTGGGCAGGGGAGAGAGAGATGTGGTATGTATGGTGGGGAGGGGAGAAAGACATGTGGTATGTATGGTGGGGAGGGGAGAGAGACATGTGGTATGTATGGTGGGGAGGAGAGAGAGAGAGACATGTGGTATGTATGGTGGGGAGGGGAGAGAGAGAGACATGTGGTATGTATGGTGGGGAGAGAGAGAGACATGTGGTATGTATGGTGGGGAAGGGAGAGAGACATGTGGTATGTATGGTGGGGAAGGGAGAGAGAGACATGTGGTATGTATGGTGGGCAGGGGAGAGAGAGATGTGGTATGTATGGTGGGGAGGAGAGAGAGAGAGACATGTGGTATGTATGGTGGGGAGGGGAGAGAGAGAGACATGTGGTATGTATGGTGGGGAGAGAGAGAGACATGTGGTATGTATGGTGGGGAAGGGAGAGAGACATGTGGTATGTATGGTGGGGAAGGGAGAGAGACATGTGGTATGTATGGTGGGGAAGGGAGAGAGACATGTGGTATGTATGGTGGGGAAGGGAGAGAGACATGTGGTATGTATGGTGGGGAAGGGAGAGAGACATGTGGTATGTATGGTGGGGAAGGGAGAGAGACATGTGGTATGTATGGTGGGGAGGGGAGAGAGACATGTGGTATGTATGGTGGGGAGGAGAGAGAGACATGTGGTATGTATGGTGGGGAGGAGAGAGAGAGAGACATGTGGTATGTATGGTGGGGAAGGGAGAGAGAGACATGTGGTATGTATGGTGGGCAGGGGAGAGAGAGATGTGGTATGTATGGTGGGGAGGGGAGAAAGACATGTGGTATGTATGGTGGGGAGGGGAGAGAGACATGTGGTATGTATGGTGGGGAGGAGAGAGAGAGAGACATGTGGTATGTATGGTGGGGAGGGGAGAGAGAGAGACATGTGGTATGTATGGTGGGGAGGGGAGAGAGACATGTGGTATGTATGGTGGGGAGGAGAGAGAGAGAGACATGTGGTATGTATGGTGGGGAGGAGAGAGAGAGAGACATGTGGTATGTATGGTGGGGAGAGAGAGAGACATGTGGTATGTATGGTGGGGAAGGGAGAGAGACATGTGGTATGTATGGTGGGGAAGGGAGAGAGACATGTGGTATGTATGGTGGGGAAGGGAGAGAGACATGTGGTATGTATGGTGGGGAAGGGAGAGAGACATGTGGTATGTATGGTGGGGAAGGGAGAGAGACATGTGGTATGTATGGTGGGGAAGGGAGAGAGACATGTGGTATGTAAGGTGGGGAGGAGAGAGAGACATGTGGTTATGTATGGTGGGGAGGAGAGAGAGACATGTGGTATGTATGGTGGGGAAGGGAGAGAGACATGTGGTATGTATGGTGGGGAGGAGAGAGACATGTGGTATGTATGGTGGGGAGGGGAGAGAGAGAGACATGTGGTATGTATGGTGGGGAGGGGAGAGAGACATGTGGTATGTATGGTGGGGAGGGGAGAGAGACATGTGGTATGTATGGTGGGGAGGGGAGAGAGAGATGTGGTATGTATGGTGGGGAGGGGAGAGAGACATGTGGTAGGTATGGTGGGGAGAGAGAGAGACATGTGGTATGTATGGTGGGGAGGAGAGAGAGAGAGACATGTGGTATGTATGGTGGGGAGGGGAGAGAGAGAGACATGTGGTATGTATGGTGGGGAGAGAGAGAGACATGTGGTATGTATGGTGGGGAGAGAGAGAGACATGTGGTATGTATGGTGGGGAGGAGAGAGAGAGAGACATGTGGTATGTATGGTGGGGAGGGGAGAGAGAGAGACATGTGGTATGTATGGTGGGGAGAGAGAGAGACATGTGGTATGTATGGTGGGGAGGGGAGAGAGACATGTGGTATGTATGGTGGGGAGAGAGAGAGACATGTGGTATGTATGGTGGGGAGGAGAGAGAGAGAGACATGTGGTATGTATGGTGGGGAGGGGAGAGAGAGAGACATGTGGTATGTATGGTGGGGAGGGGAGAGAGACATGTGGTATGTATGGTGGGGAGGGGAGAGAGAGAGACATGTGGTATGTATGGTGGGGAGGGGAGAGAGAGAGACATGTGGTATGTATGGTGGGGAGGGGAGAGAGAGAGACATGTGGTATGTATGGTGGGGAGGAGAGAGAGACATGTGGTATGTATGGTGGGGAGGAGAGAGAGACATGTGGTATGTATGGTGGGGAGGGGAGAGAGACATGTGGTATGTATGGTGGGGAGGAGAGAGAGACATGTGGTATGTATGGTGGGGAGGGGAGAGAGAGAGACATGTGGTATGTATGGTGGGGAGGAGAGAGAGACATGTGGTATGTATGGTGGGGAGGAGAGAGAGACATGTGGTATGTATGGTGGGGAGGGGAGAGAGAGAGACATGTGGTATGTATGGTGGGGAGGGGAGAGAGAGAGACATGTGGTATGTATGGTGGGGAGGAGAGAGAGAGAGACATGTGGTATGTATGGTGGGGAGGAGAGAGAGACATGTGGTATGTATGGTGGGGAGGGGAGAGAGAGAGACATGTGGTATGTATGGTGGGGAGGGGAGAGAGACATGTGGTATGTATGGTGGGGAAGCGAGAGAGAGAGACATGTGGTATGTATGGTGGGGAGGGGAGAGAGATAGACATGTGGTATGTATGGTGGGGAGGGGAGAGAGACATGTGGTATGTATGGTGGGGAGGGGAGAGAGACATGTGGTATGTATGGTGGGGAGGGGAGAGAGAGAGACATGTGGTATGTATGGTGGGGAGGAGAGAGAGAGAGACATGTGGTATGTATGGTGGGGAGGAGAGAGAGACATGTGGTATGTATGGTGGGGAGAGAGAGAGACATGTGGTATGTATGGTGGGGAGGGGAGAGAGAGAGACATGTGGTATGTATGGTGGGGAGGAGAGAGAGAGAGACATGTGGTATGTATGGTGGGGAAGGGAGAGAGAGAGACATGTGGTATGTATGGTGGGGAGGGGAGAGAGACATGTGGTATGTATGGTGGGGAGGGGAGAGAGACATGTGGTATGTATGGTGGGGAGGGGAGAGAGACATGTGGTATGTATGGTGGGGAGGGGAGAGAGACATGTGGTATGTATGGTGGGGAGGGGAGAGAGACATGTGGTATGTATGGTGGGGAGGGGAGAGAGACATGTGGTATGTATGGTGGGGAGGAGAGAGAGACATGTGGTATGTATGGTGGGGAGGGGAGAGAGACATGTGGTATGTATGGTGGGGAGGGGAGAGAGACATGTGGTATGTATGGTGGGGAGGAGAGAGAGACATGTGGTATGTATGGTGGGGAAGGGAGAGAGAGAGACATGTGGTATGTATGGTGGGGAAGGGAGAGAGAGAGACATGTGGTATGTATGGTGGGGAGGGGAGAGAGACATGTGGTATGTATGGTGGGGAGGGGAGAGAGACATGTGGTATGTATGGTGGGGAGGGGAGAGAGAGAGACATGTGGTATGTATGGTGGGGAGGGGAGAGAGACATGTGGTATGTATGGTGGGGAGGAGAGAGAGACATGTGGTATGTATGGTGTGGAGGAGAGAGAGACATGTGGTATGTATGGTGGGGAAGGGAGTGAGAGAGACATGTGGTATGTATGGTGGGGAAGGGAGAGAGACATGTGGTATGTATGGTGGGGAAGGGAGAGAGACATGTGGTATGTATGGTGGGGAAGGGAGAGAGACATGTGGTATGTATGGTGGGGAAGGGAGAGAGACATGTGGTATGTATGGTGGGGAGGGGAGAGAGACATGTGGTATGTATGGTGGGGAGGGGAGAGAGAGAGACATGTGGTATGTATGGTGGGGAAGGGAGAGAGACATGTGGTATGTATGGTGGGGAAGGGAGAGAGACATGTGGTATGTATGGTGGGGAAGGGAGAGAGACATGTGGTATGTATGGTGGGGAGGAGAGAGAGACATGTGGTATGTATGGTGGGGAGGGGAGAGAGAGAGACATGTGGTATGTATGGTGGGGAGAGAGAGAGACATGTGGTATGTATGGTGGGGAGGGGAGAGAGACATGTGGTATGTATGGTGGGGAGAGAGAGAGACATGTGGTATGTATGGTGGGGAGGAGAGAGAGAGAGACATGTGGTATGTATGGTGGGGAGGGGAGAGAGAGAGACATGTGGTATGTATGGTGGGGAGGGGAGAGAGACATGTGGTATGTATGGTGGGGAGGGGAGAGAGAGAGACATGTGGTATGTATGGTGGGGAGGGGAGAGAGAGAGACATGTGGTATGTATGGTGGGGAGGGGAGAGAGAGAGACATGTGGTATGTATGGTGGGGAGGAGAGAGAGACATGTGGTATGTATGGTGGGGAGGAGAGAGAGACATGTGGTATGTATGGTGGGGAGGGGAGAGAGACATGTGGTATGTATGGTGGGGAGGAGAGAGAGACATGTGGTATGTATGGTGGGGAGGGGAGAGAGAGAGACATGTGGTATGTATGGTGGGGAGGAGAGAGAGACATGTGGTATGTATGGTGGGGAGGAGAGAGAGACATGTGGTATGTATGGTGGGGAGGGGAGAGAGAGAGACATGTGGTATGTATGGTGGGGAGGGGAGAGAGAGAGACATGTGGTATGTATGGTGGGGAGGAGAGAGAGAGAGACATGTGGTATGTATGGTGGGGAGGAGAGAGAGACATGTGGTATGTATGGTGGGGAGGGGAGAGAGAGAGACATGTGGTATGTATGGTGGGGAGGGGAGAGAGACATGTGGTATGTATGGTGGGGAAGCGAGAGAGAGAGACATGTGGTATGTATGGTGGGGAGGGGAGAGAGATAGACATGTGGTATGTATGGTGGGGAGGGGAGAGAGACATGTGGTATGTATGGTGGGGAGGGGAGAGAGACATGTGGTATGTATGGTGGGGAGGGGAGAGAGAGAGACATGTGGTATGTATGGTGGGGAGGAGAGAGAGAGAGACATGTGGTATGTATGGTGGGGAGGAGAGAGAGACATGTGGTATGTATGGTGGGGAGAGAGAGAGACATGTGGTATGTATGGTGGGGAGGGGAGAGAGAGAGACATGTGGTATGTATGGTGGGGAGGAGAGAGAGAGAGACATGTGGTATGTATGGTGGGGAAGGGAGAGAGAGAGACATGTGGTATGTATGGTGGGGAGGGGAGAGAGACATGTGGTATGTATGGTGGGGAGGGGAGAGAGACATGTGGTATGTATGGTGGGGAGGGGAGAGAGACATGTGGTATGTATGGTGGGGAGGGGAGAGAGACATGTGGTATGTATGGTGGGGAGGGGAGAGAGACATGTGGTATGTATGGTGGGGAGGGGAGAGAGACATGTGGTATGTATGGTGGGGAGGAGAGAGAGACATGTGGTATGTATGGTGGGGAGGGGAGAGAGACATGTGGTATGTATGGTGGGGAGGGGAGAGAGACATGTGGTATGTATGGTGGGGAGGAGAGAGAGACATGTGGTATGTATGGTGGGGAAGGGAGAGAGAGAGACATGTGGTATGTATGGTGGGGAAGGGAGAGAGAGAGACATGTGGTATGTATGGTGGGGAGGGGAGAGAGACATGTGGTATGTATGGTGGGGAGGGGAGAGAGACATGTGGTATGTATGGTGGGGAGGGGAGAGAGAGAGACATGTGGTATGTATGGTGGGGAGGGGAGAGAGACATGTGGTATGTATGGTGGGGAGGAGAGAGAGACATGTGGTATGTATGGTGTGGAGGAGAGAGAGACATGTGGTATGTATGGTGGGGAAGGGAGTGAGAGAGACATGTGGTATGTATGGTGGGGAAGGGAGAGAGACATGTGGTATGTATGGTGGGGAAGGGAGAGAGACATGTGGTATGTATGGTGGGGAAGGGAGAGAGACATGTGGTATGTATGGTGGGGAAGGGAGAGAGACATGTGGTATGTATGGTGGGGAGGGGAGAGAGACATGTGGTATGTATGGTGGGGAGGGGAGAGAGAGAGACATGTGGTATGTATGGTGGGGAAGGGAGAGAGACATGTGGTATGTATGGTGGGGAAGGGAGAGAGACATGTGGTATGTATGGTGGGGAAGGGAGAGAGACATGTGGTATGTATGGTGGGGAGGAGAGAGAGACATGTGGTATGTATGGTGGGGAGGGGAGAGAGAGAGACATGTGGTATGTATGGTGGGGAGGGGAGAGAGAGAGACGTGGTATGTATGGTGGGGAGGGGAGAGAGACATGTGGTATGTATGGTGGGGATGGGAGAGAGAGATGTGGTATGTATGGTGGGGAGGGGAGAGAGAGAGACATGTGGTATGTATGGTGGGGAGGGGAGAGAGACATGTGGTATGTATGGTGGGGAGGGGAGAGAGACATGTGGTATGTATGGTGGGGAGGGGAGAGAGACATGTGGTATGTATGGTGGGGAGGGGAGAGAGACATGTGGTATGTATGGTGGGGAGGGGAGAGAGACATGTGGTATGTATGGTGGGGAGGGGAGAGAGAGAGACATGTGGTATGTATGGTGGGGAGGGGAGAGAGACATGTGGTATGTATGGTGGGGAAGGGAGAGAGACATGTGGTATGTATGGTGGGGAAGGGAGAGAGACATGTGGTATGTATGGTGGGGAGGGGAGAGAGACATGTGGTATGTATGGTGGGGAGGGGAGAGAGAGAGACATGTGGTATGTATGGTGGGGAAGGGAGAGAGACATGTGGTATGTATGGTGGGGAAGGGAGAGAGACATGTGGTATGTATGGTGGGGAAGGGAGAGAGACATGTGGTATGTATGGTGGGGAGGAGAGAGAGACATGTGGTATGTATGGTGGGGAGGGGAGAGAGAGAGACATGTGGTATGTATGGTGGGGAGGGGAGAGAGAGAGACGTGGTATGTATGGTGGGGAGGGGAGAGAGACATGTGGTATGTATGGTGGGGATGGGAGAGAGAGATGTGGTATGTATGGTGGGGAGGGGAGAGAGAGAGACATGTGGTATGTATGGTGGGGAGGGGAGAGAGACATGTGGTATGTATGGTGGGGAGGGGAGAGAGACATGTGGTATGTATGGTGGGGAGGGGAGAGAGACATGTGGTATGTATGGTGGGGAGGGGAGAGAGACATGTGGTCTGTATGGTGGGGAGGGGAGAGAGACATGTGGTATGTATGGTGGGGAGGGGAGAGAGAGAGACATGTGGTATGTATGGTGGGGAGGGGAGAGAGACATGTGGTATGTATGGTGGGGAGGGGAGAGAGAGAGACATGTGCTATGTATGGTGGGGAAGGGAGAGAGACATGTGGTATGTATGGTGGGGAGGAGAGAGAGATGTGGTATGTATGGTGGGGAGGGGAGAGAGACATGTGGTATGTATGGTGGGGAAGGGAGAGAGACATGTGGTATGTATGGTGGGGAGGGGAGAGAGAGATGTGGTATGTATGGTGGGGAAGGGAGAGAGACATGTGGTATGTATGGTGGGGAGGGGAGAGAGAGAGACTGGTCTGAAATAGCACTGGGGACATGGATGAATGGAGATGGATGCCGGGCAATGGTACTTTCCACTTTGTTTTGTTGTGTAGTGCCCTACATAGGAAACAGGGTGCCCGTTTGGGACGGAGCCATTCTCCTTCTTGCTCAGTGGATGATGGAGGGGTCACCAGGGAAGCCATCTGGCTGTGTCTCTCCACAGATCAACCTATTAACATGTTCACGTACTACACATGTTTTTTTACTACATGACAATACATTATAATATGTCAGACGGGGCTGGAGGGAACGTGGGGGTGGTGGGGGGGTATATCAGATGGGGCTGGAGGGTACGTGGGGGTGGTGGGGGGTGGTGGGGGTATATCAGACGGGGCTGGAGGGAACGTAGGGGGTGGTGGGGGGGTATATCAGATGGGGCTGGAGGGAACGTGGGGGGTGGTGGGGGGGTATATCAGACAGGGCTGGAGGGAACGTGGGGGGTGGTGGGGGGGGGTATATCAGACGGGGCTGGAGGGAACGTAGGGGGTGGTGGGGGGGTATATCAGACGGGGCTGGAGGGAACGTGGGGGGTGGTGGGGGGTATATCAGACAGGGCTGGGGGGAACGTGGGGGGTGGTGGGGGGGTATATCAGACAGGGCTGGAGGGAACGTGGGGGGTGGTGGGGGGGTATATCAGACGGGGCTGGGGGGAACGTGGGGGGTGGTGGGGGTATATCAGATGGGGCTGGAGGGAACGTAGGGGGTGGTGGGGGGTATATCAGACGGGGCTGGAGGGAACGTGGGGGGTGGTGGGGGGGTATATCAGACGGGGCTGGAGGGAACGTGGGGGGGGGGGGGGGGTATATCAGACAGGGCTGGGGGGAACGTGGGGGGTGGTGGGGGGGTATATCAGACAGGGCTGGAGGGAACGTGGGGGGTGGTGGGGAGTATATCAGACAGGGCTGGAGGGAACGTGGGGGGTGGTGGGGGTATATCAGACGGGGCTGGAGGGAACGTGGGGGGTGGTGGGGGGGTATATCAGACGGGGCTGGAGGGAACGTAGGGGGTGGGGGGGTATATCAGATGGGGCTGGAGGGAACGTGGGGGGTGGTGGGGGGTATATCAGATGGGGTTGGAGGGAACGTAGGGGGTGGTGGGGGGGGGGGGGTATATCAGATGGGGACGTAGGGGGTGGTGGGGGGTGGTGGGGGGGGTATATCAGATGGGGCTGGAGGGAACGTGGGGGGTGGTGGGGGGGTATATCAGACGGGGCTGGGGGGAACGTAGGGGGTGGTGGGGGGTATATCAGACGGGGCTGGAGGGAACGTGGGGGGTGGTGGGGGGGTATATCAGACGGGGCTGGAGGGAACGTGGGGGGTCGGGGGGGTATATCAGACAGGGCTGGGGGGAACGTGGGGGGTGGTGGGGGGGTATATCAGACAGGGCTGGAGGGAACGTGGGGGGTGGTGGGGAGTATATCAGACAGGGCTGGAGGGAACGTGGGGGGTGGTGGGGGTATATCAGACGGGGCTGGAGGGAACGTGGGGGGTGGTGGGGGGGTATATCAGACGGGGCTGGAGGGAACGTAGGGGGTGGGGGGGTATATCAGATGGGGCTGGAGGGAACGTGGGGGGTGGTGGGGGGTATATCAGATGGGGTTGGAGGGAACGTAGGGGGTGGTGGGGGGGGGGGGGTATATCAGATGGGGACGTAGGGGGTGGTGGGGGGTGGTGGGGGGGGTATATCAGATGGGGCTGGAGGGAACGTGGGGGGTGGTGGGGGGGTATATCAGATGGTGCTGGAGGGAACGTAGGGGGTGGTGGGGGGTATATCAGATGGTGCTGGAGGGAACGTAGGGGGTGGTGGGGGGGGGTATATCAGATGGGGCTGGAGGGAACTTAGGGGGTGGTGGAGGGGGGGTATATCAGACGGGGCTGGAGGGAACGTGGGGGGTGGCGGGGGGGGTGGCGGGGGGGATGCCGAGGTATTCCTCTAGTAATGATGCGTGTCTAATGATCCCTTTAACTGAACCAGAGACTGTTAAACTACCTGGAGCATGAAGAACAGAGGCAGATATTTACTGAATGTCTTCAATGGCACCCTAAGCCCTATGCAGCCCCATGAACAGTAACTGACTGTGCATTCTGTTCTGAGGAAACATGTAGACTTAACGAGTCAGGGTACATGTAGACTTAACAAGGCAGGGTACATGTAGACTTAACAAGGCAGGGTATATGTAGACTTAACAAGGCAGGGTACATGTAGACTTAACAAGGCAGGGTACATGTAGACTTAACAAGGCAGGGTACATGTAGACTTAACAAGGCAGGGTACATGTAGACTTAACAAGGCAGGGTACATGTAGACTTAACAAGGCAGGGTACATGTAGACTTAACAAGGCAGGGTACATGTAGACTTAACAAGGCAGGGTACATGTAGACTTAACAAGGCAGGGTACATGTAGACTTAACAAGGCAGGGTATATGACTTAACAAGGCAGGGTACATGACTTAACAAGGCAGGGTACATGTAGACTTAACAAGGCAGGGTACATGTAGACTTAACAATGCAGGGTACATGTAGACTTAACAAGGCAGGGTACATGTAGACTTAACAAGGCAGGGTACATGTAGACTTAACAAGGCAGGGTACATGTAGACTTAACAAGGCAGGGTACATGTAGACTTAACAAGGCAGGGTACATGTAGACTTAACAAGGCAGGGTACATGTAGACTTAACAAGGCAGGGTATATGTAGACTTAACAAGGCAGGGTACATGTAGACTTAACAAGGCAGGGTATATGACTTAACAAGGCAGGGTACATGTAGACTTAACAAGGCAGGGTACATGTAGACTTAACAAGGCAGGGTACATGTAGAATTAACAAGGCAGGGTACATGTAGACTTAACAAGGCAGGGTACATGTAGACTTAACAAGGCAGGGTACATGTAGACTTAACAAGGCAGGGTATATGTAGACTTAACAAGGCAGGGTATATGACTTAACAAGGCAGGGTACATGTAGACTTAACAAGGCAGGGTATATGACTTAACAAGGCAGGGTACATGACTTAACAAGGCAGGGTACATGTAGACTTAACAAGGCAGGGTACATGTAGACTTAACAAGGCAGGGTATATGACTTAACAAGGCAGGGTACATGACTTAACAAGGCAGGGTACATGACTTAACAAGGCAGGGTACATGTAGACTTAACGAGTCAGGGTACCTGTAGACTTAACAAGGCAGGATACATGTAGACTTAACAAGGCAGGGTACATGTAGACTTAACAAGGCAGGGTACATGTAGACTTAACAAGGCAGGGTACATGTAGACTTAACAAGGCAGGGTACATGTAGACTTAACAAGGCAGGGTACATGCAGACTTAACAAGGCAGGGTACATGTAGACTTAACAAGGCAGGGTACATGACTTAACAAGGCAGGGTACATGTAGACTTAACAAGGCAGGGTACATGTAGACTTAACAAGGCAGGGTACATGTAGACTTAACAAGGCAGGGTACATGTAGACTTAACAAGGCAGGGTACATGTAGACTTAACAAGGCAGGGTACATGTAGACTTAACAAGGCAGGGTACATGTAGACTTAACAAGGCAGGGTATATGTAGACTTAACAAGGCAGGGTACATGTAGACTTAACAAGGCAGGGTATATGACTTAACAAGGCAGGATACATGTAGACTTAACAAGGCAGGGTACATGTAGACTTAACAAGGCAGGGTACATGTAGAATTAACAAGGCAGGGTACATGTAGACTTAACAAGGCAGGGTACATGTAGACTTAACAAGGCAGGGTACATGTAGACTTAACAAGGCAGGGTATATGTAGACTTAACAAGGCAGGGTATATGACTTAACAAGGCAGGGTACATGTAGACTTAACAAGGCAGGGTATATGACTTAACAAGGCAGGGTACATGACTTAACAAGGCAGGGTACATGTAGACTTAACAAGGCAGGGTACATGTAGACTTAACAAGGCAGGGTATATGACTTAACAAGGCAGGGTACATGACTTAACAAGGCAGGGTACATGACTTAACAAGGCAGGGTACATGTAGACTTAACGAGTCAGGGTACATGTAGACTTAACAAGGCAGGATACATGTAGACTTAACAAGGCAGGGTACATGTAGACTTAACAAGGCAGGGTACATGTAGACTTAACAAGGCAGGGTACATGTAGACTTAACAAGGCAGGGTACATGTAGACTTAACAAGGCAGGGTACATGCAGACTTAACAAGGCAGGGTACATGTAGACTTAACAAGGCAGGGTACATGACTTAACAAGGCAGGGTACATGTAGACTTAACAAGGCAGGGTACATGTAGACTTAACAAGGCAGGGTACATGTAGACTTAACAAGGCAGGGTACATGTAGACTTAACAAGGCAGGGTACATGTAGACTTAACAAGGCAGGGTACATGTAGACTTAACAAGGCAGGGTATATGTAGACTTTACAAGGCACGGTACATGTAGACTTAACAAGGCAGGGTATATGTAGACTTAACAAGGCAGGGTACATGACTTAACAAGGCAGGGTACATGACTTAACAAGGCAGGGTACATGTAGACTTAACAAGGCAGGGTACATGTAGACTTAACAAGGCAGGGTACATGTAGACTTAACAAGGCAGGGTACATGTAGACTTAACAAGGCAGGGTACATGTAGACTTAACAAGGCAGGGTACATGTAGACTTAACAAGGCAGGGTACATGTAGACTTAACAAGGCAGGGTATATGTAGACTTAACAAGGCAGGGTACATGTAGACTTAACAAGGCAGGGTATATGACTTAACAAGGCAGGGTACATGTAGACTTAACAAGGCAGGGTACATGTAGACTTAACAAGGCAAGGGTACATGTAGAATTAACAAGGCAGGGTACATGTAGACTTAACAACGCAGGGTACATGTAGACTTAACAAGGCAGGGTACATGTAACTTAACAAGTTAGGGTATATGTAGACTTAACAAGGCAGGGTACATGTAGACTTAACAAGGCAGGGTATATGTAGACTTAACAAGGCAGGGTACATGTAGACTTAACAAGGCAGGGTACATGTAGACTTAACAAGGCAGGGTACATGTAGACTTAACAAGGCAGGGTACATGTAGACTTAACAAGGCAGGGTACATGTAGACTTAACAAGGCAGGGTACATGTAGACTTAACAAGGCAGGGTACATGTAGACTTAACAAGGCAGGGTACATGTAGACTTAACAAGGCAGGGTACATGTAGACTTAACAAGGCAGGGTATATGACTTAACAAGGCAGGGTACATGACTTAACAAGGCAGGGTACGTGTAGACTTAACAAGGCAGGGTACATGTAGACTTAACAAGGCAGGGTACATGTAGACTTAACAAGGCAGGGTACACGTAGACTTAACAAGGCAGGGTACATGTAGACTTAACAAGGCAGGGTACATGTAGACTTAACAAGGCAGGGTACATGTAGACTTAACAAGGCAGGGTACATGTAGACTTAACAAGGCAGGGTACATGTAGACTTAACAAGGCAGGGTACATGTAGACTTAACAAGGCAGGGTATATGTAGACTTAACAAGGCAGGGTACATGTAGACTTAACAAGGCAGGGTATATGACTTAACAAGGCAGGGTACATGTAGACTTAACAAGGCAGGGTACATGTAGACTTAACAAGGCAGGGTACATGTAGAATTAACAAGGCAGGGTACATGTAGACTTAACAAGGCAGGGTACATGTAGACTTAACAAGGCAGGGTACATGTAGACTTAACAAGGCAGGGTATATGTAGACTTAACAAGGCAGGGTATATGACTTAACAAGGCAGGGTACATGTAGACTTAACAAGGCAGGGTACATGTAGACTTAACAAGGCAGGGTATATGACTTAACAAGGCAGGGTACATGACTTAACAAGGCAGGGTACATGACTTAACAAGGCAGGGTACATGACTTAACAAGGCAGGGTACATGACTTAACAAGGCAGGGTACATGTAGACTTAACAAGGCAGGGTACATGTAGACTTAACAAGGCAGGGTATATGAGTTAACAAGGCAGGGTACATGACTTAACAAGGCAGGGTACATGACTTAACAAGGCAGGGTACATGTAGACTTAACGAGTCAGGGTACATGTAGACTTAACAAGGCAGGATACATGTAGACTTAACAAGGCAGGGTACATGTAGACTTAACAAGGCAGGGTACATGTAGACTTAACAAGGCAGGGTACATGTAGACTTAACAAGGCAGGGTACATGTAGACTTAACAAGGCAGGGTACATGCAGACTTAACAAGGCAGGGTACATGTAGACTTAACAAGGCAGGGTACATGACTTAACAAGGCAGGGTACATGTAGACTTAACAAGGCAGGGTACATGTAGACTTAACAAGGCAGGGTACATGTAGACTTAACAAGGCAGGGTACATGTAGACTTAACAAGGCAGGGTACATGTAGACTTAACAAGGCAGGGTACATGTAGACTTAACAAGGCAGGGTACATGTAGACTTAACAAGGCAGGGTACATGTAGACTTAACAAGGCAGGGTATATGTAGACTTAACAAGGCACGGTACATGTAGACTTAACAAGGCAGGGTATATGTAGACTTAACAAGGCAGGGTACATGACTTAACAAGGCAGGGTACATGACTTAACAAGGCAGGGTACATGTAGACTTAACAAGGCAGGGTACATGTAGACTTAACAAGGCAGGGTACATGTAGACTTAACAAGGCAGGGTACATGTAGACTTAACAAGGCAGGGTACATGTAGACTTAACAAGGCAGGGTACATGTAGACTTAACAAGGCAGGGTACATGTAGACTTAACAAGGCAGGGTATATGTAGACTTAACAAGGCAGGGTACATGTAGACTTAACAAGGCAGGGTATATGACTTAACAAGGCAGGGTACATGTAGACTTAACAAGGCAGGGTACATGTAGACTTAACAAGGCAAGGGTACATGTAGAATTAACAAGGCAGGGTACATGTAGACTTAACAACGCAGGGTACATGTAGACTTAACAAGGCAGGGTACATGTAACTTAACAAGTTAGGGTATATGTAGACTTAACAAGGCAGGGTACATGTAGACTTAACAAGGCAGGGTACATGTAGACTTAACAAGGCAGGGTACATGTAGACTTAACAAGGCAGGGTACATGTAGACTTAACAAGGCAGGGTACATGTAGACTTAACAAGGCAGGGTATATGTAGACTTTACAAGGCACGGTACATGTAGACTTAACAAGGCAGGGTATATGTAGACTTAACAAGGCAGGGTACATGACTTAACAAGGCAGGGTACATGACTTAACAAGGCAGGGTACATGTAGACTTAACAAGGCAGGGTACATGTAGACTTAACAAGGCAGGGTACATGTAGACTTAACAAGGCAGGGTACATGTAGACTTAACAAGGCAGGGTACATGTAGACTTAACAAGGCAGGGTACATGTAGACTTAACAAGGCAGGGTACATGTAGACTTAACAAGGCAGGGTATATGTAGACTTAACAAGGCAGGGTACATGTAGACTTAACAAGGCAGGGTATATGACTTAACAAGGCAGGGTACATGTAGACTTAACAAGGCAGGGTACATGTAGACTTAACAAGGCAAGGGTACATGTAGAATTAACAAGGCAGGGTACATGTAGACTTAACAACGCAGGGTACATGTAGACTTAACAAGGCAGGGTACATGTAACTTAACAAGTTAGGGTATATGTAGACTTAACAAGGCAGGGTACATGTAGACTTAACAAGGCAGGGTATATGTAGACTTAACAAGGCAGGGTACATGTAGACTTAACAAGGCAGGGTACATGTAGACTTAACAAGGCAGGGTACATGTAGACTTAACAAGGCAGGGTACATGTAGACTTAACAAGGCAGGGTACATGTAGACTTAACAAGGCAGGGTACATGTAGACTTAACAAGGCAGGGTACATGTAGACTTAACAAGGCAGGGTACATGTAGACTTAACAAGGCAGGGTACATGTAGACTTAACAAGGCAGGGTATATGACTTAACAAGGCAGGGTACATGACTTAACAAGGCAGGGTACGTGTAGACTTAACAAGGCAGGGTACATGTAGACTTAACAAGGCAGGGTACATGTAGACTTAACAAGGCAGGGTACACGTAGACTTAACAAGGCAGGGTACATGTAGACTTAACAAGGCAGGGTACATGTAGACTTAACAAGGCAGGGTACATGTAGACTTAACAAGGCAGGGTACATGTAGACTTAACAAGGCAGGGTACATGTAGACTTAACAAGGCAGGGTACATGTAGACTTAACAAGGCAGGGTATATGTAGACTTAACAAGGCAGGGTACATGTAGACTTAACAAGGCAGGGTATATGACTTAACAAGGCAGGGTACATGTAGACTTAACAAGGCAGGGTACATGTAGACTTAACAAGGCAGGGTACATGTAGAATTAACAAGGCAGGGTACATGTAGACTTAACAAGGCAGGGTACATGTAGACTTAACAAGGCAGGGTACATGTAGACTTAACAAGGCAGGGTATATGTAGACTTAACAAGGCAGGGTATATGACTTAACAAGGCAGGGTACATGTAGACTTAACAAGGCAGGGTACATGTAGACTTAACAAGGCAGGGTATATGACTTAACAAGGCAGGGTACATGACTTAACAAGGCAGGGTACATGACTTAACAAGGCAGGGTACATGACTTAACAAGGCAGGGTACATGACTTAACAAGGCAGGGTACATGTAGACTTAACAAGGCAGGGTACATGTAGACTTAACAAGGCAGGGTATATGAGTTAACAAGGCAGGGTACATGACTTAACAAGGCAGGGTACATGACTTAACAAGGCAGGGTACATGTAGACTTAACGAGTCAGGGTACATGTAGACTTAACAAGGCAGGATACATGTAGACTTAACAAGGCAGGGTACATGTAGACTTAACAAGGCAGGGTACATGCAGACTTAACAAGGCAGGGTACATGTAGACTTAACAAGGCAGGGTACATGTAGACTTAACAAGGCAGGGTACATGTAGACTTAACAAGGCAGGGTATATGACTTAACAAGGCAGGGTACATGACTTAACAAGGCAGGGTACGTGTAGACTTAACAAGGCAGGGTACATGTAGACTTAACAAGGCAGGGTACATGTAGACTTAACAAGGCAGGGTACATGTAGACTTAACAAGGCAGGGTACATGTAGACTTAACAAGGCAGGGTACATGTAGACTTAACAAGGCAGGGTACATGTAGACTTAACAAGGCAGGGTACATGTAGACTTAACAAGGCAGGGTACATGTAGACTTAACAAGGCAGGGTACATGTAGACTTAACAAGGCAGGGTATATGTAGACTTAACAAGGCAGGGTACATGTAGACTTAACAAGGCAGGGTATATGACTTAACAAGGCAGGGTACATGTAGACTTAACAAGGCAGGGTACATGTAGACTTAACAAGGCAGGGTACATGTAGAATTAACAAGGCAGGGTACATGTAGACTTAACAAGGCAGGGTACATGTAGACTTAACAAGGCAGGGTACATGTAGACTTAACAAGGCAGGGTATATGTAGACTTAACAAGGCAGGGTATATGACTTAACAAGGCAGGGTACATGTAGACTTAACAAGGCAGGGTACATGTAGACTTAACAAGGCAGGGTATATGACTTAACAAGGCAGGGTACATGACTTAACAAGGCAGGGTACATGACTTAACAAGGCAGGGTATATGACTTAACAAGGCAGGGTACATGACTTAACAAGGCAGGGTACATGTAGACTTAACAAGGCAGGGTACATGTAGACTTAACAAGGCAGGGTATATGACTTAACAAGGCAGGGTACATGACTTAACAAGGCAGGGTACATGACTTAACAAGGCAGGGTACATGTAGACTTAACGAGTCAGGGTACATGTAGACTTAACAAGGCAGGATACATGTAGACTTAACAAGGCAGGGTACATGTAGACTTAACAAGGCAGGGTACATGTAGACTTAACAAGGCAGGGTACATGTAGACTTAACAAGGCAGGGTACATGTAGACTTAACAAGGCAGGGTACATGCAGACTTAACAAGGCAGGGTACATGTAGACTTAACAAGGCAGGGTACATGACTTAACAAGGCAGGGTACATGTAGACCTAACAAGGCAGGGTACATGTAGACTTAACAAGGCAGGGTACATGTAGACTTAACAAGGCAGGGTACATGTAGACTTAACAAGGCAGGGTACATGTAGACTTAACAAGGCAGGGTACATGTAGACTTAACAAGGCAGGGTACATGTAGACTTAACAATGCAGGGTACATGTAGACTTAACAAGGCAGGGTATATGTAGACTTAACAAGGCACGGTACATGTAGACTTAACAAGGCAGGGTATATGTAGACTTAACAAGGCAGGGTACATGACTTAACAAGGCAGGGTACATGACTTAACAAGGCAGGGTACATGTAGACTTAACAAGGCAGGGTACATGTAGACTTAACAAGGCAGGGTACATGTAGACTTAACAAGGCAGGGTACATGTAGACTTAACAAGGCAGGGTACATGTAGACTTAACAAGGCAGGGTACATGTAGACTTAACAAGGCAGGGTATATGTAGACTTAACAAGGCAGGGTACATGTAGACTTAACAAGGCAGGGTATATGACTTAACAAGGCAGGGTACATGTAGACTTAACAAGGCAGGGTACATGTAGACTTAACAAGGCAAGGGTACATGTAGAATTAACAAGGCAGGGTACATGTAGACTTAACAACGCAGGGTACATGTAGACTTAACAAGGCAGGGTACATGTAACTTAACAAGTTAGGGTATATGTAGACTTAACAAGGCAGGGTATATGACTTAACAAGGCAGGGTACATGTAGACTTAACAAGGCAGGGTATATGACTTAACAAGGCAGGGTACATGACTTAACAAGGCAGGGTACATGTAGACTTAACAAGGCAGGGTACATGTAGACTTAACAAGGCAGTGTATATGACTTAACAAGGCAGGGTACATGACTTAACAAGGCAGGGTACATGACTTAACAAGGCAGGGTACATGTAGACTTAACAAGGCAAGGGTACATGTAGAATTAACAAGGCAGGGTACATGTAGACTTAACAACGCAGGGTACATGTAGACTTAACAAGGCAGGGTACATGTAACTTAACAAGTTAGGGTATATGTAGACTTAACAAGGCAGGGTATATGACTTAACAAGGCAGGGTACATGTAGACTTAACAAGGCAGGGTATATGACTTAACAAGGCAGGGTACATGACTTAACAAGGCAGGGTACATGTAGACTTAACAAGGCAGGGTACATGTAGACTTAACAAGGCAGTGTATATGACTTAACAAGGCAGGGTACATGACTTAACAAGGCAGGGTACATGACTTAACAAGGCAGGGTACATGTAGACTTAACGAGTCAGGGTACATGTAGACTTAACAAGGCAGGATACATGTAGACTTAACAAGGCAGGGTACATGTAGACTTAACAAGGCAGGGTACATGTAGACTTAACAAGGCAGGGTACATGTAGACTTAACAAGGCAGGGTACATGTAGACTTAACAAGGCAGGGTACATGCAGACTTAACAAGGCAGGGTACATGTAGACTTAACAAGGCAGGGTACATGTAGACTTAACAAGGCAGGGTACATGTAGACTTAACAAGGCAGGGTACATGTAGACTTAACAAGGCAGGGTACATGTAGACTTAACAAGGCAGGGTACATGTAGACTTAACAAGGCAGGGTACATGTAGACTTAACAAGGCAGGGTACATTTAGACTTAACAAGGCAGGGTATATGTAGACTTAACAAGGCACGGTACATGTAGACTTAACAAGGCAGGGTATATGACTTAACAAGGCAGGGTACATGACTTAACAAGGCAGGGTACATGACTTAACAAGGCAGGGTACATGTAGACTTAACAAGGCAGGGTACATGTAGACTTAACAAGGCAGGGTATATGTAGACTTAACAAGGCAGGGTACATGTAGACTTAACAAGGCAGGGTACATGACTTAACAAGGCAGGGTACATGACTTAACAAGGCAGGGTACATGTAGACTTAACAAGGCAGGGTACATGTAGACTTAACAAGGCAGGGTACATGTAGACTTAACAAGGCAGGGTACATGTAGACTTAACAAGGCAGGGTACATGTAGACTTAACAAGGCAGGGTACATGTAGACTTAACAAGGCAGGGTATATGACTTAACAAGGCAGGGTACATGACTTAACAAGGCAGGGTACATGTAGACTTAACAAGGCAGCGTTCATGTAGATTTCTCTCAACGTGTCTGTAAGTGCAGTGATTCATACTCTATAAATGTACTTATTTCTGTACTTAGTATCACCCGTTGTGTGTGTGTGCTGCGCCCTCCGTTGCCGTACACCTTGTCTATTGGCTTTTACCAATGGCTTGAAAGTCTTTGCAGATGGCAGGTCTGAAAAATTGACTTTCTCCGTGCAGCGCTTTAAAAACCCGAAAATGGATTAAGCCTTTGACAGCACACCCCCTCTACCCTCTTCGTCTCCGTTCCAAATGGCACTCTATTCTCTACATAGTGCTACATGGGCCATGGTCAAAAGTATTGCCCTATGTATATAATAGGGTGAGATTTAGGGCTTGGCCTTCCTCCCCCCTTCCCAACAGAGAAGGCTAATGGGGCTACTCCCAAAGTGTTATGTGTGGGGTTTCAGTGCAGTGGAGCGGTCTAGGAGTGTATCCCAAATTGAATGCTATCCCCCACGTACATAGTTCACTATGGGCCCTGGTCAAAAAGTAGTCCACTATAAAGGCAATAGGGTGCCGTTTGGGAAGCAAGTCTAGCGCTCTAGCAGCTGTAGCAGAGTATTGACGTATTGTACTGTACAAGACAAAGCATTTAAAGAATATCCACAGAATGACCCCCTGACCCCTGACCTTAAAGAATATCCACATGATGAACCCCTGACCCCTGACCTTAAAGAATATCCACAGGATGAACCCCTGACCCCTGACCTTAAAGAATATCCACAGGATGAACCCCTGACCCCTGACCTTAAAGAATATCCACATGATGAACCCCTGACCCCTGACCTTAAAGAATATCCACAGGATGAACCCCTGACCCCTGACCTTAAAGAATATCCACATGATGAACCCCTGACCCCTGACCTTAAAGAATATCCACAGGATGAACCCCTGACCTTAAAGAATATCCACAGGATGAACCCCTGACCCTTGACCTTAAAGAATATCCACAGGATGAACCCCTGACCTTAAAGAATATCCACATGATGACCCCCTGACCCCTGACCTTAAAGAATATCCACAGGATGACCCCCTGACCCCTGACCTTAAAGAATATCCACAGGATGAACCCCTGACCCCTGACCTTAAAGAATATCCACAGGATGAACCCCTGACCCCTGACCTTAAAGAATATCCACAGGATGAACCCCTGACCTTAAAGAATATCCACAGGATGAACCCCTGACCCCTGACCTTAAAGAATATCCACAGGATGAACCCCTGACCCCTGACCTTAAAGAATATCCACAGGATGAACCCCTGACCCCTGACCTTAAAGAATATCCACAGGATGAACCCCTGACCTTAAAGAATATCCACAGGATTACCCCCTGACCCCTGACCTTAAAGAATATCCACAGGATGAACCCCTGACCTTAAAGAATATCCACATGATGAACCCCTGACCCTTGACCTTTATTTAGAGGGCGTTTGGACAGATACATCAGATTTGTCCGAGCACCTTAATGAAAGGCAATATCCTCCCATAATAAGTAGATGTGTCCGGTGTCCGTTGAAAATCTCAATTTAATTTGACACATATATCCTTAAGGAATTGCCAAGTAGTGATCTTTCCAGAGATATTTTCCATGAAGACAGTGTCCACCGTTCTTCAGTGAGTTAACAGGATTAGTTTGGCCACAACACTCATTCTCTGGTGACGATGTGTGTTAGGCTGTGAGGCTGGTGTGTGTGCGTGTCCGTGTGTGTGTGTGTGTGTGTGTGTGTGTGTGTGTGTGTGTGTGTGTGTGTGTGTGTGTGTGTGTGTGTGTGTGTGTGTGTGTGTGTGTGTGTGTGTGCGTGTGTGCGTGTGCGTGTGCGTGTGTGTTTGTGTGACATGACTATTTCTGCATCAGAGCATTATCAGAGGTGAGAAAAATATATGAGCTCCCTGCCTCAGTCCTACAGACGGAGACTAACTAGCACAGCACAGCACAGCACAGCACACCATTTAGAAAAATAACTTCTCCCTCAACGTCAACAAAACCAAGGAGCTGATCGTGGACTTCAGGAAACAGCAGAGGGAGCACCCCCCTATCCAAATCGACGGGACCGCAGTGGAGAAGGTGGAAAGCTTCAAGTTTCTCTGCTTACACATCACGGACAATCTGAAATGGTCCACCCACACAGACAATGTGGTGAAGAAGGCGCAATATCACCTTTCAACCTCAGGAGGATGAAAAAATTGTCTTGGGCCCTAAGACCCTCACAACATTTTACAGATGCACAATCCTGTCAGGCTGTATTACCGCCTGGTACTGTAATTACACCGCCCGCAACCGCAGGGCTCTCCGGAGGGTAGTGAGGTCTGCACAACGCATCACCGGGGGCAAACTACCTGCCCTCCGGGACATCTACACCACCCGATGTCACAGGAAGGCCAAAAAGATCATCAAGGACAACAACCACCCGAGCCACTGCCTGTTCACCCCGCTACCATCCAGAAGGCGAGGTCAGTACAGGTGCATCAAAGCTGGGACCGAGAGACTGAAAAACAGCTTCTATCTCAAGGCCATCAGACTGTTAAATAGCCATCGCTAACCGGCTACCACCCGGTTACTCAACCCTGCACCTTAGAGGCTGCTGCCCTCTATACATAGACATGGAATCACTGGCCACATAATAATGGAACACTAATCACTTTAATAATGTTTACATACTGCTTTACTCATCTCATATGTATATACTGTTTTCTATTCTACTGTATTTTAGTCAATGACACTCTGACATTGCTCGTCCTAATATTTATATATTTCTTAAAAAAAGATTTGTGAGTATTGTTGTGAATATTTAGATATTACTGCACTGTTGGCGCTAGGAACACAAGCATGTCGCTACACCCGCAATAACATCTGCTAAATATATGTGTATGTGACCAATAACATCTGCTAAATATATGTGTATGTGACCAATAACATGTGATTTGATTTGATAGAGAATGGGTACTGTCATGGGCTGATTCGTAGTCTGTCTAACCACAGTATTCAGAGATCCCAGTGTTGATGGATTCACGCTACTCATTTGTCCTCTACAGGGATAAAATATGTTGGTTATGGTTAGGCCATGTTAGGACAATTTGTTAGGCCATTTATCCCTGTCCGATACCATGTTTTGACACAGTAATGCATTGATGTCAAACAAACATGATGGCACGGCTCTCTGAACTTGTCCGATCTCGTCCCTTGAACATACATGACTTCAGATCCATCCATGCATCTTGTCACAAGCATACAATGCTATAACCACTGCCAAAAATGAAGATACTTATCTGTAAACATTCTCTCTCTCTCTCTCTCGCTCTCTCGCTCTCTCTCGCTCTCTCTCTCTCTCTCTCTCTCTCTCTCTCTCTCTCTCTCTCTGTCTCTCTCTCTCTCTCTCTCTCTCTCTCTCTCTCTCTCTCTCTCTCTCTCTCTCTCTCTCTCTCTCTCGCTCTCTCTCTCTCTCTCTCTCTCGCTCTCTCTGTCTCTGTCTGTCTCTCTCTCTCTCTGTCTCTCTCTGTCTCTCTCTGTCTCTCTCTCTCACTCTCTCTCTGTCTCTCTCTCTCTCTCTGCTTCTGTATGACACTTCTACTGCACTGCAATGATCTATCTATAACTGAGAATACTGATTCCCTTTTCTTGTCTGTGATCTTCTTTTCTTCACGGTCTTCCTTTCTTTCCTTTTCTTCTCATTCCATTGGTCATGCTCCTGTTGTTTTATTAAATCCCTCCCTCCCTCCCACCTTCCTTCCTTCCTGCCCTCCCTTCCTTCCTTCCTTCCTTCCTTCCTCCCTCCCTCCCTCCCTCCCTCCCTCCCTCCCTCCCGCCCTTCCTCTTTCCCCCTGACCTCCCTTCCTCCTTCTCCCTGCCCTCCCTCCCTCCCTCCCTCCCACCTCCCTTCCTTCCTTCCTTCCTTCCTTCCTACCTCCCTCCCTCCCTCCCGCCCTTCCTCTTTCCCCTTGACCTCCCTCCCTCCCTCCTTCCTAAATAACTAACATACCCACCTAGAACTAGTAGCCAGCCCAACACCAGCTCCTCAGGTCCCTAGCCCTGAGTCCCCTACTTCTCTGACTTACTCCTCTCCTCCCCCACCAGTTGTCCCCAGCTCAGGTGTCCTCCTCCCCTCTGCTCCCCGTGACGTGGCCCCTGTCCTAGTGTCCAGCCGTTTTGTCCGCCTCAGCTGGCGCCCCCCACAGGAGACCAGAGGAACTGTCCAAACCTACGGCATCTACTACTCCCAGGACACGGTCAACAGGTACGGTTAAATACGACCTGGTCAACAGGTACGGTAAAATACAACACGGGCAACAGGTACGGTTAAATACGACCTGGTCAACAGGTACGGTAAAATACAACACGGGCAACAGGTACGGTGAAATACGACCTGGTCAACAGGTACGGTGAAATACCACACTATATAGGGAATAGGGTTCCATAAGGCTCTGGTCTAAAGTTGTGTACTATATAGGGAATAGGGTTCCATAGGGCTCTGGACTAAAGTAGTGCACTATATAGGGAATAGGGTTCCATTTAGGCCAAATCATATCAGACAGTTTCTTCTCCAACTGTGTATGAAGTCAGATTTTTTTTTCTCCATTGAATCTGAACATTTGGTGAATGGTTATTTTATTAGGTAAATATATATATATATATATTGTCCACGAGTCTGTGTGGAGTCATTTATAAGTATATTTCAGGGCCATCTAGTCAGTGGGGTGATGAAGAAGTGCTGAAATCCCCTTGGATTACGGTTTTTGGAGTAGGGATTACGGTTTTTGGAGTAGGGATTACGGTTTTTAGAGTAGGGATTACGGTTTTTAGAGTAGGGATTACGGTTTTTAGAGTAGGGATTACGGTTTTTGGAGTAGGGATTACGGTTTTTGGAGTAGGGATTACGGTTTTTGGAGTAGGGATTGCGGTTTTTGGAGTAGGGATTACGGTTTTTGGAGTAGGGATTACGGTTTTTGGAGTAGGGATTACGGTTTTTGGAGTAAGGATTACGTGGATTGGATGGCATTTTGGAAAGGACGTCTGTGGCCATTTTTGGTGCTTTATTCTGATACTGTCTCTCGATGCTGTCTGTGTTTCCTGTGTGTGTGTGGGTTTCCTGTGTGTGTGTGTGGGTTTCCTGCGTGTGTGTGTGAGTTTCCTGTGTGTGTGTGGGTTTCCTGTGTGTGTGTGTGTGTGTGTGTGTGTGTGTGTGTGTGTGTGTGTGTGTGTGTGTGTGTGTGTGTGTGTGTTTCCTGTGTGTGGGGGGGGGGGGGGATTTCCTGTGTGTGCGGGTTTCCTGTGTGTGTGGGGGGGGGGGGGGGATTCCTGTGTTTGTGGGTTCCCTGGGTGGGTGGGGGGGGGGGGGGGGGGGGGGGGTCCTGTGTGTATTGCTGTTTCAGGGAGAGGTCTGTGAACGTGTCTGTTGCTGTTTAAGGGAGAGGTCTGTGAACATGTCTGTTGCTGTTTCAGGGAGAGGTCTGTGAACGTGTCTGTTGCTGTTTCAGGGAGAGGTCTGTGAACATGCCTGTTGCTGTTTCAGGGAGAGGTCTGTGAACGTGTCTGTTGCTGTTTCAGGGAGAGATCTGTGAACATGCCTGTTGCTGTTTCAGGGAGAGGTCTGTGAACATGCCTGTTGCTGTTTCAGGGAGAGGTCTGTGAACATGCCTGTTGCTGTTTCAGGGAGAGGTCTGTGAACGTGTCTGTTGCTGTTTCAGGGAGAGATCTGTGAACATGCCTGTTGCTGTTTCAGGGAGAGGTCTGTGAACATGCCTGTTGCTGTTTCAGGGAGAGGTCTGTGAACATGCCTGTTGCTGTTTCAGGGAGAGGTCTGTGAACGTGTCGGAGCCAGAGACCCTCCAGTTGACTGTCAGTAACCTGAAGCCAGAGGAGACCTACTCCTTCAGAGTGGTGGCCTACAACGACAACGGCCCAGGAGAGAGATCCGAGACACTCAAACTCACCACGCCGCCAGAGTGTAAGTAAACACACACACACACACACACACACACACACACACACACACACACACACACACACACACACACACACACACACACACACACACACACACACACACACACACACACACACAACTTTACTGTATAGGTACAGTGTAAGTACTGTACTGTAGTTGCATGTTAATGTAGTTTTTTAATCAGGCCTAAAGACATTATCATTAGAGTTAGGTATGGGTAATGGGTAAAACCATTATCATTACATTGACAACACGTAATGACCTGATGTTAAAATGCAGGAGATGAACACCAAGTAATGACCTGGTGTTCTAATGCAGGAGATGAGTACCAAGTAATGACCTGGTGTTCTAATGCAGGAGATGAACACCAAGTAATGACCTGGTGTTATAATGCAGGAGATGAACACCAAGTAATGACCTGGTGTTCTAATGCAGGAGATGAGCACCAAGTAATGACCTGGTGTTCATTTCTGATGATGTCTAATAATGTACTCTGTAGTTATTTGTAATGATGTTTAAAGCCTTATAAAGTGATGGGTTTAGACCGTAATGGGTTAAAGCCTTATAAAGTGATGGGTTTAGACCGTAATGGGTTAAAGCCTTATAAAGTGATGAAGGAAAAGGATTTATGTTTATCTCTCCTGTTCTCCATGTATCTATATGTGTATGTGTGTGTGTGTGTGTGTGTGTGTGTGTGTGTGTGTGTGTGTGTGTGTGTGTGTGTGTGTGTGTGTGTGTGTGTGTGTGTGTGTGTGTGTGTGTGTGTGTGTGTGTGTGTGTGTGTGTGTGTGTGATCTATGATTTGTGTGTGAATCTGTGTGTCTGATGTCTCGTTCTGATCTGATCATGTGTTCCTGTCCCAGCAGTGAAGGTCCCTGGGCCGGTGGAGAACCTCCAGGTAGAGTCCATCTCTCCCACCTCTATCCAGGCCTCCTGGGACGCCCCGGCCTACGCCAACGGGCCCCTGCTGGGGTACAGACTCCTCTGGACCGAGATACCCTCTGGCAAGGAACAGGTACATGGCTCTCATGGTCCAATCTGACACAGATAGAAGCTCTAATTATAGCTCTGGGTTAAATGAGTTCATCTGAAAATGGCACGGGGCCAGTACTAAGTTCTCTCCACTTTATCTGAAAGTAATTAGCATAATTAAAGGTTGGTAGTTTGAGCTGCTCTTGCCATAATAATGACTTGGTCTTTTACCAAATAGGGCTATCTTCTGTATACCATCCCTACCTTTTCACAACACATCTGATGGATCAAATGCATTAAGAAGGAAAGAAATTCCACAAATTCACTTTTAAGAAGGCACACCTGTTAATTGAAAAGCGTTTCAGGTGACCACCTCATGAAGCCGGTTGAGAGAAAGCCAAGAGTGTGCAAAGCTGTCATCAAGGCAAAGGGTGGCTACTTTGAAGAATTTCAAATATAAAATATATTTTTATTTGTTTAACAAATTTTGGTTACTACATTTTGGTTACTACACTACATGATTCCATGTGTGTTATTTCATAGTTTTGAACTCTTCACTATTATTCTACAATGTAGAAAATTGTAAAAATAAAGAAAAACACTGGAATGAGTAGGTGTGTCAAAACTTTTGACTCGTATTGTATATATAGAAGTATATAACATACCACCCCATTACAGTACATAAAGATGTACACTACCGTTCAAAAGTTTGGAGACACCTAGAAATGTCCTTGTTTTTTAAAGAAAAGCAACTTTTTTGTACATTAAAATAATATCAAATCGATCAGAAATACAGTGTAGACATTGTTAATGGAATATCTACATAGGCGTACAGAGGCCCATTATCAGCAACCATCACTCCTGTGTTCCAATGGCACGTTGTGTCAGCTAATCCAAGTTTATAATTTTAAAAGGCTAATTGATCATTAGAAAACCCTTTTGTAATTATGTTAGCACAGCTTAAAACTGTTGTGCTGATTGAAGAAGCAATAAAACTGGCCTTCTTTAGACTAGTTGAGTATCTGGAGCATCAGCATTTGTGGGTTCGATTACAGGCTCAAAATGGCCAGAAACAAAGAACTTTCTTCTGAAACTCGTCAGCCTATTCTTGTTCTGATTAATGAAGGCTATTCCATGCGAGAAATTGCCAAGAAACTGAAGATGTGGTACAACGCTGGGTACTACTCTCTTCACAGAACAGCGCAAACTGGCTCTAACCAGAATAGAAAGAGGAGTGGGAGGCCCCGGTACACAACTGAGCAAGAGGACAAGTACATTAGGGTGTCTAGTTTGAGAAACAGAACCCTCACAAGTCCTCAACTGGCAGCTTCATTAAATAGTACCCGCAAAACACCAGTCTCAATGTCAACAGTGAAGAGGCTGTCTTCTTTTGCCCATCTTAATCTTACATTTTTATTGGCCAGTCTGAGATATGGCTTTTTCATTGCAACTCTGCAAATAATGCTGATAATGGGTCTCTGTACGCCTATGTAGATATTTCATGAAATAATCTGCCTTTTCCAGCTATAATAGTCATTTACAACATTAACAATGTCTACACTGTATTTATGATCAATTTGATGTTATTTTAATGGACCAAAAAATGTGCTTTTCTTTCAAAACAAGGACATTTCTAAGTGACCCCAAACTTTTGAATGGTAGTGTATATAATATACCACTCCATTACAGTACATAAAGTATATATAGAAGTACATAATATACCACCCCATTACAGTACATAAAGTATATATAGAAGTACATAATATACCACCCCATTACAGTACATAAAGTATATATAGAAGTACATAATATACCACCCCATTACAGTACATAAAGTATATATAGAAGTACATAATATACCACCCCATTACAGTACATAAAGTATATATAGAAGTACATAATATACCACCCCATTACAGTACATAAAGTATATATAGAAGTACATAATATACCACCCCATTACAGTACATAAAGTATATATAGAAGTACATAATATACCACCCCATTACAGTACATAAAGTATATATAGAAGTATATAATATATAACCCCATTACAGTACATACAGTATATATAGAAGTATATAATATACCACCCCATTACAGTACATATAGTATATATAGAAGTATATAATATACCACCCCATTACAGTACATAGTATATATATATATATATATATATATATATATATATAATATACCACCCCATTACAGTACATATAGTATATATAAGTATATAATATACAACCCCATTACAGTACATATAGTATATATAAGTATATAATATACCACAGTACATGAAGTATATACACCCTCTGCTCCATTTCTGTTGTGCCACATGCAAATGAAGATGTTGATGGTACTGTAGTTTAAGCTGTATAGAATTCTATTTCATGTCTTCCTGGAAGGCACTATGCATTATGCAAACACACACACACACACACACCCTCCCTCCCTCTCCCCTCCTGCTCTCCACCTCCCCCGCCCTCCCTCCCCCGCCCTCCTCCCTCCCTCTCCCCCCACCCTCCCTCCCTCTCCCCCCGCCCTCCCTCCCTCCCCCCCACCCTCCCTCCCTCCCTCCCTCCCTCCCTCCCTCCCTCCCCCTCCCCATCCCCCCCTCTCCCCTCCTGCTCTCCCCTCCCTTTCTCCCCTTCCTCAACCCTCCCTCTCCCCCTCCCCTTCCCCGTCCCCCTCCCAATAATAGACTACTAACACCACCAAACAGGTTCATCCCCTGCGTAAAGCCTTTGAATACAGTAGTAGTCCAATTAGCAAAATGGCACTGTATTTGTTTAGCTCTACATAATTATATTTAATATTTTCCTGGAAGGGACTATGCACTATGTAAACATACTGTACACACACACACACACACACACACACACACACACACACACACACACACACACACACACACACACACACACACACACACACACACACACACACACACACACTTCCTTCCTTTGACATCCCTCCTTGTGGAGCATGATTTCCCTCCATTTATCCCAGGTTGTGTTTGTGTGTCTGGCTGGCTATGGGTCTGGAGATGGCTGACTAGGCCAATCCCTGACCTGCAGATGTTGTCGCAGTGGGAGAAGGAACAAGAGGTTGTTGTTACTGACACACACACACACACACACACACACACACACACACACACACACACACACACACACACACACACACACACACACACACACACACACACACAAACACAGTGTGTGTGGTCTAGCACGTAGAAGTCCAGGCCGGTCAGGAATGATTTACAGTTACCTCCAAAATTATTGGCACCCTTGTTAAATACTGTTGAAGTAATATCTGCCTCACCTAAAGCCCATTCTTGTGTGAAGCTGCAATAGACCACAAAGTTTTAACAGTCAGTATTTGGATAACGTGTGAAATGCTTGATAATGTATGTAATATCAACAGAGAGGTATATTTGCTGGATGATTACAATATTGACTGGCGTTCATCAAGCTGCCCACTCAAGATAAAGCTTCAAACTGTAACCAGTGCCTGCCACCTGGTTCAGGTCATCAGTCAACCTACCAGGGTAGTTACAAACAGCACAGGAATTAAATCGTCAACATGTATTGATCACATCTTTACTAATTCTGCAGAAATTTGCTTAAAAGTAGTATCCAAATCCATTGGATGTACTGATCACAATATAGTGTATATAGCCGTGCTTCTACACCTGCATTGCTTGCTGTTTGGGGTTTTAGGCTGGGGGTTTTTGTACAGCACTTTGAGATATCAGCTGATGTAAGAAAGGCTTTTATAAATATATTTGATTTCATAAATTTGATTAGTAGCCACATCTAGGAAAACCAAAGTTCCAAAGGCTGGGTCTAATATAGTGTATAAGAGGTCATACAATAAGTTTTGTAGCGATTCTTATGTTGTTGATGTAAAGAATATTTGTTGATCCGTGGTGTGTAATGAGGAGCAACTAGACGCTGCACTTGACACGTTTATGAAATTGCTTATTCCAGTTACTAATAAACATTAAGAAAATAACTGTTAAAAACTGTTAATTGATGAGGAATTGAAAAATGGTATGGTTGAGAGGGATGAGGCAAAAGAAACGTCAAATAAGCCAACGTGAGAAACGTGGCCAACGTGAGAAATCATGTGACTAAACTAAATAACAAAGAAGATGAAACTTTACTATGAAACAAAGATTAATTATATAAAGAATGATGGTAAAAAATGCTTCGGAGCTCCTTAAATTAAATTCTGGGCAAAAAGGCAAACTCTGCTCCTTCACTCATTGAATCAGATGGCTCATTCATTACAAAATCCACTGATATTGCCAACTACTTTAATGATTTGCCAGCAACAAAACGCTGACACTACACATCCAAGTATATCTGACCAAATGATGAAAGACAACCATTGCAGTTTTGAATTCCGTATAGTGAAGAAGTGAAAGAATTATTGTTGTGTATCAACAATGACAAGCCACCCGGGTCTCACAACTTGGATGGGAAATTACTGAAGATAATAGAGGACGATATTGCCACTCCTATTTACCATATTTTCAATTTAAGCTTACTAGAAGGTGTGTGCCCTCAGGCCTGGAGGGAAGCTAAAGTCATTTCGCTTTGAGTAAAGCCAGTGTGTCTATGTATGCGGATGACTCAACACTATACATGTCAGCTACTACAGCGACTGAAATGACTGCAACACTTAACAAAGAGCTGCAGTTAGTTTCAGAATTGGTGGCAAGGAACACGTTAGTCCAAAATATTTCAAAAACTAAAAGCATTTTATTTGGGACAAATCATTCACTAAACCTTGAACCTCAACTAAATCTTGTAATGAATAATGTGGAAATGGAGCAAGTTGAGGTGACTAAACTGCTTGGACTAACCCTGGATTGTAAATTGTCATGGTCAAAACATATGGATACAACAGTAGCTAAGATGGGGAGAAGTCTGTCTATAATAAAGCACTGTTCTGCCTTCTTAACAGCACTATCAACAAGGAAGGTCCTACAGGCCCTAGTTTTGTCACACCTGGACTACTGTTCAGTCGTGTGGTCAGGTGCCACAAAGAGGGTTCTGAGGAAGATTACTATTGGCTCAGAACAGGGCAGCACGGCTGGCCCTTAAATGTACACGGAGAGCTAATATTAATGACATGCATGTAAATCTCTCATGGCTCAAAGTGGAGGAGAGATTGACTTCATCACTACTTGTTTTTGTAAGAAGTGTTGAAAAGCTGAATGTACTGAGGTGTCTGTTTAAACTACTAGCACACAGCTCAGACACCCATGCATACCCCACAAGACACCCATGCATACCCCACAAGACACCCATGCATACCCCACAAGACACCCATGCATACCCCACAAGACACCCATGCATACCCCACAAGACACCCATGCATACCCCACAAGACATGCCATCAGAGGTCTCTTCACAGTCCCCAAGTCCAGAACAGACTATGGGATGTGCACAGTACTACATAGAGCCATGACTACATGGAACTCTATTTCACATCAGGTAACTGATGCAGCAGTAGAATTGGATTTAAAAAACAGATAAAAATACACCTCATGGACTGTGAAGAGACACACATACAGGCACAGAGACACACTAGCATACGCACTCTACAAACACATTGTAATATTATTTTATGGTGGTATTATACATTTTGTATTGTTGATTATGTAGTGGTGTAATGATGTTATAGGATGTACTGTTTTATCTTTTGTTTTATGTGTAATGTACTGTAAGTGCCTTAATGTGTTTGGACCCCAGGAAGAGTAGCTGCTGCTAATCGGGATCCTTAATAAACCCCAGGAAGATTAGCTGCTGCTTACTGTTAATAAATACAAAGCCCAGAAGCCGATAGTCTCTATCTGTCTCTCTCTATCAGTTCAATTCACATTTAAGGGGCTTTATTGGCATGGGAAACATATGTTTACTTTTGCCAAAGCAAGTGAAATAGAAAATAAACAAAACATAAATATGGGTTGTATTTACAATGTTGTTTGTTCTTCACTGGTTGACCTTTTCTTGTGGCAACAGGTCACAAATCTTGCTGCTGTGATGGCACACTGTGGTATTTCACCCAGTAGATATGGGAGTTTATCAAAATTGGGGGGGGGGGTTTCAAATTCTTTGTGGATCTGTTTAATCTGAGGGAAATATGTGTCTCTAATATGGTCATACATTTGGCAGGAGGTTAGGAAGTGCAGCTCAGTTTCCACCTCATTTTGTGTGCAGTGTGCACATAGCCTGTCTTCTCTTGAGAGCCAGGTCTGCCTACGGTGGCCTTTCTCAATAGCAAGGCTATGCTCACTGAGTCTGTACATAGTCAAAGCTTTCCTTAAGTTGGGGTCAGTCACAGTGGTCAGGTATTCTGCCACTGTGTAGTCTCTGTTTAGGGCCAAATAGCATTCTAGTTTGCTCTGTTTTTTTGTAAATTCTTTCCAATGTGTCAAGTATTTATCTTTTTGTTTTCTCTTGATTTCAGTTGGGTCTAATTGTGTTGCTGTCCTGGGGCTCTGTGGGGTGTGTTTGTGTTTGTGAACAGAGCCCCAGGACCAGCTTGCTTAGGGGACTCTTCTCCAGGTTCATCTCTCTGTAGGTGATGGCTTTGTTATGGAAGGTTTGGGAATCACTTCCTTTTAGATAGTTGTAGAATTCAGCGGCTCTTTTCTGGATTTTGATAATTAGCGGGTATCGGCCTGCTTTGCATGCATTATTTGGTGTTTTACGTTGTACACTAAGGATATCTTTTCAGAATTCAGCATGCAGAGTCTCAATTTGGTGTTTGTCCCATTTTGGGAAGTATTCGTTGGTGAGTGGACCCCAGACCTCACAACCATTAAGGGCAATGGGTTCAATAGCTGATTCAAGTATTTTTAGCCAGATCCTAATTGGTATGTCAAATTGTATGTTCCTTTTGATGGCATAGAAGGCCCCTCTTGCCTTGTCTCTCAGATCGTTCACAGCTTTGTGGAAGTTACCTGTGGCGAACAAGTTTAGGACAAGGTATGTATAGTTTTTTGTGTGCTCCAGGGCAACGGGGTCTAGATGGAATTTGTATTCGTGGTCCTGGCAACTGGACCATTTTTGGAACACCATTATTTTGGTCTTACTGAGATTTACTCTCAGGGCCCAGGTCTGACAGGGCCCAGGTCTGTCAGGGCCCAGGTCTGTCAGGGCCCAGGTCTGACAGAACCTGTGCAGGAGATCTAGGTGCTGCTGTAGGCCCTCCTTGGTTGGCAGCAGACGAACCAGATCACCAGCAAACAGCAGATATTTGACTTCAGATTCGAGTAGGGTGAGGCCGAGTGCTGCAGACTTTTCTCACCAATTTGTTGATATACATTTTGAAGAGGGTGGGGCTTAAGCTAAATTCTTGTCTCACTCACAAGAAATGTGTGTTTTTTGCCAATTTTAACCGCACACTTGTTGTTTGTGTACATGGATCTTATAATGTTGTATGTTTTTTTAATGACGTGCTGTTCCTTCTTTTTCCGTAGTGTATTTCTGTATTGTTTTAGTGATTCACCATAGTGAAAGCGTAGGCTCAGGTTTTCTGGGTCTCTATGTTTTTGGTTGGATAAGTTTCTCTATTTCTTTCTTAATAAGTTTATGCATTCGTCATCAAACCATTTGTGACCCGATTCAGGAAACTAGACGTATGTCGTAAGTCATGGCTTCACAGGAGAACCGTTTGAACGTAAAAAATGCCTTCTCGAACATAATAATCAAATCAAAATCAAATTTTATTGGTCACATACGCATGGTTAGCAGATGTTATTGTGAGTGTAGCGAAATGCTTGTGCTTCTAGTTCCGACAGTGCTAGAATATCTATCAATATCTAACAAGTAATCTAACAATTCCACAAAAACTCAGAATACACACAGATCTAAGTAAAAGAATGGAATAAAGATATATGAATAAGAATATATACATAGAAATATATGGATGAGCGATGACCGAGCGGCATAGATGCAGTAGATGGTAGAAATACAGTATATGCATATGAGATGAGTAATGCAAGATATGTAAACATCATTAAAGTGGCATTAATAACAGTCTAATGTCCTTGACATACAAGCTATTTTTCAGTCTCTCGGTCCCAGCTTTGTTGTACCTGTACTGACCTCACCTTCTGGATGATAGCGGGGTGAACAGGCAGTGGCTCGAGTTGTTGTTGTCCTTGATGATATTTTTGGCCTTCCTGTGACATCGGGTGATGTAGGTGTCCTGGAGGGCAGGTAGTTTGCCCCCGGTGATGCGTTTTGCAGACAGCACCACCCTCTGGAGAACCCTGCGGTTGTGGGCGGTACAGTTGCCATACCAGGCGGTGATGCAGCCCGACAGGATGCTCTCAATTGTGCATCTGTAAAACTTTGTGAGGGTTTTAGGTGACAAGCCAAATGTCTTCAGCCTCCTGAGGTTGAAGAGTGCACTGTTGTGCCTTCTTCACACAATGTCTGTGTGGGTGGACCATTTCAGTTTGTCTGTGATGTTTACGCAGAGGAACATAACATCTCCACTGCTGTCCCTTCGATGTGGACAGGGTGGTGCTCACTCTGCTGTTTCCTGAAGTCCACAATCATATTCTTTGTTTTGTTGACATTGAGTGAGAGGTTGTTTTCCTGACACCACACTCCGAGGGCCCTCACCTCATTACTGCAGGCCGTCTCGTCGTTGTTGGTAATCAAGCCCGCTACTTTTGTGTCGTCTGTAAACTTGATGATTGAGTTGGAGGCGTGCGTGGCCACGCAGTCATGGGTGAACAGGGAGTACAGGAGAGGGCTGAAAACGCACCCTTGTGGGGCCTCAGTGTTGAGGATTAGTGAAGTGGAGATATTGTTTCCTACCTTCACCACCTGGGGGCGGCCCGTCAGGAAGTCCACATGTGAACTTTCATGTGCCTTAATAACAAACGTGTATGCCCTCAAATATACTGTTTAGGTTTTCTTCTGCCAAGTTTACATCTTCACTATTACAGTGCCTCTCTCTCTCTCTCTCTCTCTCTCTCTCTCTCTCTCTCTCTCTCTCTCTCTCTCTCTCTCTCTCTCTCTCTCTCTCTCTCTCTCTCTCAGAGTGTGGAGGTGAACGGGCAGAGTTATAAGATGGAGGGACTTCAGAAGTTCACAGAGTACTCGTTATGTGTCCTGGCGTTGAACCGCTACGGCCCTGGGATCAGCACAGAGGACATGAGCATCACCACGCTTTCTGACGGTACTACACTCACTATCATTAGATTACTGTGTGTTTAACACTATCATTAGATTACTGTGTGTTTAACACTATCATTAGATTACTGTGTGTTTAACACTCACTATCATTAGATTACTGTGTGTTTAACACTCACTATCATTAGATTACTGTGTGTTTAACACTCACTATCATTAGATTACTGTGTGTTTAACACTCACTGTCATTAGATTACTGTGTGTTTAACACTCACTATCATTAGATTACTGTGTGTTTAACACTCACTATCATTAGATTACTGTGTGTTTAATACTCACTATCATTAGATTACTGTGTGTTTAACACTATCATTAGGTTACTGTGTGTTTAAACACTCACTATCATTATATTACTGTGTGTTTAACACTATCATTAGATTACTGTGTGTTTAACACTCACTATCATTAGATTACTGTGTGTTTAACACTCACTGTCATTAGATTACTGTGTGTTTAACACTCACTATCATTAGATTACTGTGTGTTTAACACTCACTATCATTAGATTACTGTGTGTTTAACACTATCATTAGGCTACTGTGTGTTTAACACTCACTGTCATTAGATTACTGTGTGTTTAACACTCACTATCATTAGATTACTGTGTGTTTAATACTCACTATCATTAGATTACTGTGTGTTTAACACTATCATTAGGTTACTGTGTGTTTAAACACTCACTATCATTATATTACTGTGTGTTTAACACTATCATTAGGCTACTGTGTGTTTAACACTCACTATCATTAGATTACTGTGTGTTTAATACTCACTATCATTAGATTACTGTGTGTTTAACACTATCATTAGGTTACTGTGTGTTTAACACTCACTATCATTAGATTACTGTGTGTTTAACACTCACTATCAATAGATTACTGTGTGTTTAACACTCACTATCAATAGATTACTGTGTGTTTAACAAAGTCATTAGGTTACTGTGTGTTTAACACTGTCATTAGGTTACTGTGTGTTTAACACTGTCATTATAGTACTGTGTGTTTAACACTGTCATTAGAGTACTGTGTGTTTAACACTCACTATCAATAGATTACTGTTTGTTTAACACTGTCATTATAGTACTGTGTGTTTAACACTGTCATTATAGTACTGTGTGTAACACTATCATTAGGTTACTGTGTGTTTAACACTCACTATCACTGTTTCCCTGACCGGACTCATTCTTAACCCAGTGGTTCTTATTGGACAAGTCCAGGAAGACTCTTCCTGTTTCAGTCTGTTTTCTTCCGTTTTGTGCCTAATGAATAGACCCCTGCTGGGCTGCCTGTGTGTTTACTGAAAGTCATACTGTGACTTTCACGCCTTTCACTTCTGATTGCAGTGGGATAAACAGCTACATAATGAATGAAACTTAATCAAGAATTAATGACACAGTTAATCTTTTATTAATAAATATCTCGTTGCGTTTGACACACATGAGCTACCTGCACGTTACCAGTCAGTGTATTCGTCCCAAATGGCACCCCATTCCCTGTATAGTGCACTACTTTTGACCAGGCTGAAAGCACTACGAAGGGGTTAGGGTGCCATTTGGGACAGGGTCGGTGTATGCATTCGTACAGTCTATTTTCTTGTTAATCAATTTCTCGCGGTGTCACTCAACTCTGACAGCCCACATGGCATCGCCATGAGAGGGGGAGGGAGCGAAAGGGAGGGAGGGAGAGGAAGGGAGCGAGAGGGAGGGAGGGAGAGGGAGCGAGTGGGAGGGAGGGGGGGAGGGAGCGAAAGGGAGGGAGGGAGAGGAAGGGAGCGAGAGAGAGACACATGGCACCGCCACGAGAGAGAAGGGAGCGAGAGATAGGGAGCGAGAGGGAGGGAGCGAGAGCTGGAGGAAGGGAGCGAGAGATAGGGAGGGACAGGGAGGGAGGGAGCGACATGGCACCGCCATGAGAAAGGGAAGGGAGCGAGAGATAGGGAGCGACATGGCACCGCCATGAGAAAGGGAGGGGAGAGAGAGATAGGGAGGGATGGGGAGGGAGGGAGCGACATGGCACCGCGTCTGATTAGCTAGCACTGCTCCAGTGCTCTTAAAGAATCAGGACTGCCTGCCAAATGGCTCCCTATTCCTTGTGTAGTGCGCTACTTTTGACCAAGGCCCTCTGTTCTATAGTAATGCTCCATGTAGAGGACCTTGTGCCGTTTGGGACTTACCCACAGCCCCTGAAACTGCAGATTCAGTTAGTCACAAAGACAGTCCCCTGGGACCACAGCAGCAGCTCTCGTTCCATTGGCTGGCTCCTTTTAGAACATTGCCTACCCACTCGTTCCATTGGCTGCCTCCCCAGGAACATTTCCTACAGTGTCTGCCTGCAGATAGGGGACCCCATCCTCCAGAAAACAGACTGTACTACATTACCTGCAGATAGGGGGCCCCATCCTCCAGAAAACAGTCTGCACTACATTACCCTGTAGATAGGGGACCCATCCTCCAGAAAACAGTCTGTACTACATTACCTGCAGATAGGGGACCCATCCTCCAGAAAACAGTCTGTACTACATTACCTGCAGATAGGGGACCCCATCCTCCAGAAAACAGTCTGTACTACATTACCTGCAGATAAGGGGCCCCATCCTTCAGAAAACAGTCTGCACAACATTACCCTGTAGATAGGGGACCCCATCCTCCAGAAAACAGTCTGCACTACATTACCCTGTAGATAGGGGAACCATCCTCCAGAAAACAGTCTGTACTACATTACCTGCAGATAGGGGACCCCATCCTCCAGAAAACAGTCTGTACTACATTACCTGCAGATAGGGGACCCATCCTCCAGAAAACAGTCTGTACTACATTACCTGCAGATAGGGGACCCATCCTCCAGAAAACAGTCTGTACTACATTACCTGCAGATAGGGGACCCCATCCTCCAGAAAACAGTCTGTACTACATTACCTGCAGATAGGGGGCCCCATCCTCCAGAAAACAGTCTGCACAACATTACCCTGTAGATAGGGGACCCCATCCTCCAGAAAACAGTCTGCACTACATTACCCTGTAGATAGGGGAACCATCCTCCAGAAAACAGTCTGTACTACATTACCTGCAGATAGGGGACCCCATCCTCCAGAAAACAGTCTGTACTACATTACCTGCAGATGGGGGGCCCCATCCTCCAGAAAACAGTCTGCACTACATTACCCTGTAGATAGGGGACCCCATCCTCCAGAAAACAGTCTGTACTACATTACCTGCAGATAGGGGGCCCCATCCTCCAGAAAACAGTCTGCACTACATTACCTGAAGATAGGGGACCCAATCCTTCGGAAAACAGTCTGCAGAGGGCCTGTATTACCCAACCAGAGGGGATGTTTTCCCCAACCAGAAGGGATGTTTTCCCCAACCAGAGGGGATGTTTTCCCCAACCAGAGGGTCTGTATTACCCAACCAGAGGGGCTGTATTCCCCAACCAGAGGGGCTGTATTCCCCAACCAGAGGGGATGTTTTCCCCAACCAGAGGGACTGTATTCCCCAACCAGAGGGGATGTATTCCCCAACCAGAGGGACTGTATTCCCCAACCAGAGGGGATGTTTTCCCTAACCAGAGGGGATGTATTCCCCAACCAGAGGGGCTGTATTCCCCAACCAGAGGGACTGTATTCCCCAACCAGAGGGGATGTTTTCCCTAACCAGAGGGGATGTATTCCCCAACCAGAGGGGCTGTATTCCCCAACCAGAGGGACTGTATTCCCCAACCAGAGGGGATGTTTTCCCCAACCAGAAGGGATGTACTCCCCAACCAGAGGGGATGTATTCCCCAACCAGAGGGTCTGTATTCCCCAACCAGAGGGTCTGTACTCCCCAACCAGAGGGGCTGTATTCCCCAACCAGAGGGGCTGTATTCCCCAACCAGAGGGGCTGTATTCCCCAACCAGAGGGGATGTTTTCCCCAACCAGAGGGTCTGTATTCCCCAACCAGAGGGGCTGTACTCCCCAACCAGAGGGGATGTATTCCCCAACCAGAGGGTCTGTATTCCCCAACCAGAGGGTCTGTACTCCCCAACCAGAGGGGCTGTATTCCCCAACCAGAGGGGCTGTATTCCCCAACCAGAGGGGATGTATTCCCCAACCAGAGGGGATGTTTTCCCCAACCAGAGGGTCTGTATTCCCCAACCAGAGGGGCTGTATTCCCCAACCAGAGGGGATGTTTTCCCCAACCAGAGGGGATGTATTTCCCAACCAGAGGGGATGTTTTCCCCAACCAGAGGGGATGTATTCCCCAACCAGAGGGGCTGTATTCCCCAACCAGAGGGGCTGTATTCCCCAACCAGAGGGGATGTATTCCCAAACCAGAGGGGATGTTTTCCCCAACCAGAGGGTCTGTATTCCCCAACCAGAGGGACTGTATTCCCCAACCAGAGGGGATGTTTTCCCCAACCAGAGGGGATGTATTCCCCAACCAGAGGGGATGTTTTCCCCAAGCAGAGGGGATGTATTCCCCAACCAGAGGGTCTGTATTCCCCAACCAGAGGGACTGTATTCCCCAACCAGAGGGGATGTTTTCCCCAACCAGAGGGGATGTATTCCCCAACCAGAGGGGATGTTTTCCCCAACCAGAGGGGATGTATTCCCCAACCAGAGGGGATGTTTTCCCCAACCAGAGGGGATGTTTTCCCCAACCAGAGGGACTGTATTCCCCAACCAGAGGGGCTGTATTCCCCAACCAGAGGGGCTGTATTCCCCAACCAGAGGGGATGTTTTCCCCAACCAGAGGGGATGTATTCCCCAACCAGAGGGGATGTTTTCCCCAACCAGAGGGGCTGTATTCCCCAACCAGAGGGGATGTTTTCCCCAACCAGAGGGGCTGTATTCCCCAACCAGAGGGGATGTTTTCCCCAACCAGAGGGACTGTATTCCCCAACCAGAGGGGCTGTACTCCCCAACCAGAGGGGCTGTATTCCCCAACCAGAGGGGATGTTTTCCCTAACCAGAGGGGATGTATTCCCCAACCAGAGGGGCTGTATTCCCCAACCAGAGGGACTGTATTCCCCAACCAGAGGGGATGTTTTCCCCAACCAGAAGGGATGTACTCCCCAACCAGAGGGGATGTATTCCCCAACCAGAGGGTCTGTATTCCCCAACCAGAGGGTCTGTACTCCCCAACCAGAGGGGCTGTATTCCCCAACCAGAGGGGCTGTATTCCCCAACCAGAGGGGCTGTATTCCCCAACCAGAGGGGATGTATTCCCCAACCAGAGGGGATGTTTTCCCCAACCAGAGGGTCTGTATTCCCCAACCAGAGGGACTGTATTCCCCAACCAGAGGGGATGTTTTCCCCAACCAGAGGGGATGTATTCCCCAACCAGAGGGGCTGTTTTCCCCAACCAGAGGGGCTGTATTCCCCAACCAGAGGGGATGTTTTCCCCAACCAGAGGGGCTGTATTCCCCAACCAGAGGGGATGTTTTCCCCAACCAGAGGGACTGTATTCCCCAACCAGAGGGGCTGTACTCCCCAACCAGAGGGGCTGTATTCCCCAACCAGAGGGGCTGTATTCCCCAACCAGAGGGTCTGTATTTCCCAACCAGAGGGACTGTATTCCCCAACCAGAGGGGATGTTATCCCCAACCAGAGGGGCTGTATTCCCCAACCAGAGGGTCTGTATTCCCCAACCAGAGGGACTGTATTCCCCAACCAGAGGGTCTGTATTCCCCAACCAGAGGGGATGTATTTCCCAACCAGAGGGGCTGTATTACCCAACCAGAGGGGATGTATTCCCCAACCAGAGGGGCTGTATTCCCCAACCAGAGGGACTGTATTCCCCAACCAGAGGGGATGTATTCCCCAACCAGAGGGTCTGTATTCCGCCAACCAGAGGGGCTGTACTCCTCAACCAGAGGGGCTGTATTCCCCAACCAGAGGGGCTGTATTCCCCAACCAGAGGGGATGTATTCCCCAACCAGAGGGGATGTTTTCCCCATCCAGAGGGGATGTATTCCCCAACCAGAGGGGATGTATTTCCCAACCAGAGGGGATGTATTCCCCAACCAGAGGGGATGTATTACCCAACCAGAGGGGCTGTTTTCCCCAACCAGAGGGGCTGTATTCCCCAACCAGAGGGGATGTTTTCCCCAACCAGAGGGGCTGTATTCCCCAACCAGAGGGACTGTATTCCCCAACCAGAGGGGATGTTTTCCCCAACCAGAGGGGATGTTTTCCCCAAGCAGAGGGGCTGTACTCCTCAACCAGAGGGGCTGTATTCCCCAACCAGAGGGTCTGTATTCCCCAACCAGAGGGGCTGTACTCCTCAACCAGAGGGGCTGTATTCCCCAACCAGAGGGGCTGTATTCCCCAACCAGAGGGGATGTATTCCCCAACCAGAGGGGATGTTTTCCCCAACCAGAGGGGATGTATTCCCCAACCAGAGGGGATGTACTTCCCAACCAGAGGGGATGTATTCCCCAACCAGAGGGGCTGTATTCCCCAACCAGAGGGGATGTTTTCCCCAACCAGAGGGGCTGTATTCCCCAACCAGAGGGGCTGTATTCCCCAACCAGAGGGGATGTATTCCCCAACCAGAGGGGATGTTTTCCCCAACCAGAGGGGCTGTATTCCCCCATAGAAATGTCATTACTAGAATGGCTATTGGCTGCCTCCCAGGAACATTTTCAGCAGTACCTGCCTGCAGAGTGGAGACCTAATAATATACAGGACCTGGGGCTGTATGTATTAAGTGTCTGCGAGTAGGAGTGCTGATCTCGGATCAGTTTTGGCTTGTAAATCATACTGAAGAAAATTATATGTGAGGAGGGATCACCTCTGAGACGCTTGGTAGCTACAGAACCTGCTCTGTTGTGATTCCTGTTAGATCTACTCAAACTGACTTCTGTTTCATCATACAGTATGTGTACCGTGCACCTAAACAGATCCTCCTGTTTGTGACAGAGGTTTCCTTCCAAGATGTCTTCTGTGTATATATATACTATTTTGTTTTGTGTCATTTTCCTCTTCTGTTATGGCTTTCACCTTGTCTCTTTATTTGGATCAGAGTCTTTGACTGACTGGAATCAGACATTGCAGTAGTTTCCTTCCCTCTTTGCTGCTTCTCCCGGGAAAGAAGTTGTGGGCTATGAAAGAAAGTTGCTAACACAACGGAGGATCAGAAAGGAGCTTGTTCGGCTTCATGCAGCTTTAATTGGATCAAAAACAGGACGCTGCGCTGGGCTACTGAACATCACCTTTAATTGGATCAAAAACTGGACGCTGCGCTGGGCTACTAAACATCACCTTTAATTAGATCTAAAACTGGAAGCCAGGCTGGGCTACTGAACATCACCTTTAATTAGATCTAAAACTGGAAGCTACGCTGGGTTACTGAACCTCACCTTTAATTAGATCTAAAACAGGAAGCTACGCTGGGCTACTGAACCTCACCTTTAATTGGATCTAAAACTGAACGCTGAGCTGGGCTACTGAACCTCACCTTTAATTAGATCTAAAACAGGACATTGCGCTGGGCTACTGAACCTCACCTTTAATTGGATCTAAAACTGGACACTGCGCTGGCCTACTGAACCTCACCTTTAATTAGATCTAAAACTGGAAGCTACGCTGGGCTACTGAACATCACCTTTAATTAGATCTAAAACTGGAAGCTACGCTGGGCTACTGAACCTCACCTTTAATTAGATCTAAAACTGGAAGCTACGCTGGGCTACTGAACATCACCTTTAATTAGATCTAAAACTGGAAGCTACACTGGGCTACTGAACATCACCTTTAATTAGATCTAAAACTGGAAGCTACGCTGGGTTACTGAACATCACCTTTAATTAGATCTAAAACTGGAAGCTACGCTGGGCTACTGAACATCACCTTTAATTAGATCTAAAACTGGAAGCTACGCTGGGCTACTGAACATCACCTTTAATTAGATCTAAAACTGGAAGCTACGCTGGGCTACTGAACATCACCTTTAATTAGATCTAAAACTGGAAGCTGCGCTTGGCTACTGAACATCACCTTTAATTAGATCTAAAACTGGAAGCTACGCTGGGCTACTGAACATCACCTTTAATTAGATCTAAAACTGGAAGCTGCTATGCTTCGGTGGTATACCGTATATGTGACTCGTTTCAGGAATCTAGGCGTATGTCATCTAGGGTCACTACTCCACAGAAGAGGCATTTTTTTTTATCAAAATGCTTTTTTGGGCAGAAATGCTTTCTGGAACATGTGAACTTTCATGTGCCTTAATAGCAAACTTGTATGCCATCTGCATAAATATGAATAACATTTTTTAATTACGAGCCTAGTTGCTTTAACCACGGAAGAAGACAGGAACCATCCCGCTAGTCATGATTGGCTGAGATAATGGGTGGGCTGGACTTGTTGAGAGATGAGTTCTGATTGGTCTGCCATATAGCACCTTTCTGTCTATAACATGATCTGGTCAGTATGTGAAAGGTAATCCTTTCTTAACACAGATTTTTTTTGAAAGAAATCACACAGTAGAACTGCATCAGTGTTGCTCTCCACTTTCTGGAGGACCGAGTTTTGAAATCAGTGGAATTATGATAGCTATGGAGATGGAGAAGGTTCTGGCATTTGACTGCAAATATGCAGACAGAGTCGAAAAGAGAACACACACATGTTGTATAAAACGCCTGTCTCCGGATTACATCTTCAAACTAAGGGCAACCATGGCATCCGTGACAGAGAGGAAGAAGCGTCCATCCTTGTATACCGATAAGATAGTCTAGCTATCTAAATTTTCAGATGTGCTACTTTTGTCAGAAAGTCATTTTAATTTCAAGTTAAAGTGTACTGTTAGCTGGCTCGCTAACGTTATGTGTATGATCTGTGTAGTAATATTATTCATGTCTCAGAGCGATTTACATTGCTAGTTACAGCCTAATGCTAGCTAGCTAACAATGAACCTGGTTGGTTAGTTACCTGCAGATTCATGAAGGTAGTAACGTTATGGTCTAAACAAAAGACCTATGCAAGTAACTATTTCAGTAAGAATGTTCATGATGTCACTGCGACAAATGTCGATAGACATAGGGTACATTCGTAAATTCTCTCTGGCTATCTACTCCGATTTCAGAATAAAATATGATTTTTACGAATGCTCAACACCCGTTGAATATGGCCGGTGTCAGTAAACGTTGGCAAAAAAAAACGTTATTAAATTGTTGCCAGCAACACATTTGCAGTCACCAACGATCTGGATAACATTTTTATTTTATTTTTTATCGTTATTTTACCAGGTAAGTTGACTTAGAATACATTCTCATTTACAGCAACGACCTGGGGAATATGCAAACAGCCTAACCAGCTCTGCTAGGGCAAGTAAAATGGTCAGTGAGCTGTTCTCTCACTTGTGTCTGGAAGTAGCTAGCAAGTTAGCCAGTTAACTTGGGTGCTTAACTGCTGTTAGGTCAGAACGCTCAGACAATCTTACAAGGCTCTGAGTTTACGGACGCCCAGAGCGCACTCTTAGCTCACTCAGGCACTCCAGATTGAATTTACGAACACACCCGTAGTATTAACCAGCCTTTAGTCTTGAAATCTTTGGTTGTTTAGTACACTACTCCCTCTGTTTAGCAGATGGCCTCACATGTGAACCCTTAAAGAGATGGGTGGAGCTGAGGCTTAAGAGGGTGTGAACAATGCTGAATGGGTGGAGACAAAGAAGAGCTCTCCAGTAGGTTTACCAAAACATTCAAGGGCCATTTTCTCAAAAGTGAGGTTACAAGTTTATCAACTTTCCAAGCAGAATTACTTTCCCATTGTTCCTCAAATGCAGTGTATGATAAACCATTTTATAGCTATAAGTCTCTACTTTTATCAAATGTAAAAAAAAAATACGCACAATTCAAATTTTGCTACGTAAGATTCTAGCCAGTCAGTCACATATACTTTTCACATTAATACCTGCAGTCAACTTGTCAATACGTTAGGAGATAAAGCAAATTGTGTTCTTCATTTCACCTGTCATATTATTTTACGTCATAATGCTTACCTTAGTCCGAACGGGAGAAATAGATTTAAATAGATTAAATAGATTTAATAATAATGTAGATGGTTTAATAACTTTCTAGTTGTCTCAGTAAGTGGCTGAATTAATAAGGAGACAGGCCATAAATCTGCTGTGTTTGAAAAGTCAAAGCTCTTTGGATGAGTTATCTGTACAGCTACTGATGCTATCTTAATTTCCTTGCATTTTTTCACCTGTCCATTCGCGGCCCCTCAGTCTGCCCCCTTTTTTCCAAGCAGAGCAGGCAGGCACGTTGCCCTAGCGACTCCAGACTCAACGGTAGACACAGCGTATACACATGCTGCTCCAGAGCCAGCACTGTTCTTCCTTCAGACAAGCATGCGTCAAATCTTTGTTTATTTTTTGTAATATCTTGTTTTAGCGCCCCCTTGTGTACTACGACAGTAATACCATAAATACCAGGATGAGAGAAGGATTGTATGACGATATGAAAATCGATATCGCCCAACCATAGAAGCTACACTCGGCTATTGAAGATCGGATCGTCTATCTCGATTTTCAATTGGTCCTGTTAATTAGCTGGGATTAGCTGTCTAACATCAAGCTATTTATTTAAGTGTTAACTGTTAACCCTGGGATTATGACTCTGCTCTGTGGTAATTCTCATGGATTGAAGCGGTCCAGCCTTTTATGAACATTTACAATGCTGCCCACTGGTGTGTTGTCTGTTGTCTGTGATGTGAGGATAGGAATGCAAACTGCAAGTCGCTCAGACAGACTTTTCACTTTTTTTGTCATGTAGGCCTACTACTAAGGGTATCAAAGGCAGGCTGAGAGGAGCAGGGATCAGGGGGGAAGGCAGACTGAGAGGAGCAGGGATCAGGGGGGAAGGCAGACTGAGAGGAGCAGGGATCAGGGGGGAAGGCAGACTGAGAGGAGCAGGGATCAGGGGGGAAGGCAGACTGAGAGGAGCAGGGATCAGGGGGGAAGGCAGGCAGGCTGAGAGGAGCAGGGATCAGATCAGGGGGAAGGCAGGCTGAGAGGAGCAGGGATCAGGGGGGGGCAGGCTGAGATCAGAGTCTATCCCACTAGACTCCACTCTAATCCATCTCTTCTTCTCTCTCCATCCCCATCTCTATGTCACTGAGATCAGAGTCTATCCCACTAGACTCCACTCTAATCCATCTCTTCTTCTCTCTCCATCCCCATCTCTCTGTCACTGAGATCAGAACCTATCCCACTAGACTCCACTCTAATCCATCTCTTCTTCTCTCTCCATCCCCATCTCTCTGTCACTGAGATCAGAACCTATCCCACTAGACTCCACTCTAATCCATCTCTTCTTCTCTCTCCAGCCCCATCTCTCTGTCACTGAGATCAGAACCTATCCCACTAGACTCCACTCTAATCCATCTCTTCTTCTCTCTCCATCCCCATCTCTCTGTCACTGAGATCAGAGCCTATCCCACTAGACTCCACTCTAATCCATCTCTTCTTCTCTCTCCATCCCCATCTCTCTGTCACTGAGATCAGAACCTATCCCACTAGACTCCACTCTAATCCATCTATTCTTCTCTCTCCATCCCCATCTCTCTGTGACTGAGATCAGAGCCTATCCCACTAGACTCCACTCTAATCCATCTCTTCTTCTCTCTCCATCCCCATCTCTCTGTCACTGAGATCAGAACCTATCCCACTAGACTCCACTCTAATCCATCTCTTCTTCTCTCTCCATCCCCATCTCTCTGTCACTGAGATCAGAGCCTAGCCCACTAGACTCCACTCTAATCCATCTCTTCTTCTCTCTCCATCCCCATCTCTCTGTCACTGAGATCAGAACCTATCCCACTAGACCCCACTCTAATCCATCTCTTCTTCTCTCTCCATCCCCATCTCTCTGTCACTGAGATCAGAACCTATCCCACTAGACTCCACTCTAATCCATCTCTTCTTTTCTCTCCATCCCCATCTCTCTGTCACTGAGATCAGAGCCTATCCCACTAGACTCCACTCTATTCCATCTCTTCTTCTCTCTCCATCCCCATCTCTCTGTCACTGAGATCAGAGCCTATCCCACTAGACCCCACTCTAATCCATCTCTTCTTCTCTCTCCACCCCATCTCTCTGTCACTGAGATCAGAACCTATCCCACTAGACTCCACTCTAATCCATCTCTTCTTCTCTCTCCTTCCCCATCTCTCTGTCACTGAGATCAGAGTCTATCCCACTAGACTCCACTCTAATCCATCTCTTCTTCTCTCTCCATCCCCATCTCTCTGTCACTGAGATCAGAACCTATCCCACTAGACCCCACTCTAATCCATCTCTTCTTCTCTCTCCATCCCCATCTCTCTGTCACTGAGATCAGAACCTATCCCACTAGACTCCACAATAATCCATCTCTTCTTCTCTCTCCATCCCCATCTCTCTGTCACTGAGATCAGAACCTATCCCACTAGACTCCACTCTAATCCATCTCTTCTTCTATCTCCATCCCCATCTCTCTGTCACTGAGATCAGAACCTATCCCACTAGACTCCACTCTAATCCATCTCTTCTTCTCTCTCCATCCCCATCTCTCTGTCACTGAGATCAGAGCCTAGCCCACTAGACTCCACTCTAATCCATCTCTTCTTCTCTCTCCATCCCCATCTCTCTGTCACTGAGATCAGAACCTATCCCACTAGACCCCACTCTAATCCATCTCTTCTTCTCTCTCCATCCCCATCTCTCTGTCACTGAGATCAGAACCTATCCCACTAGACTCCACTCTAATCCATCTCTTCTTTTCTCTCCATCCCCATCTCTCTGTCACTGAGATCAGAGCCTATCCCACTAGACTCCACTCTATTCCATCTCTTCTTCTCTCTCCATCCCCATCTCTCTGTCACTGAGATCAGAGCCTATCCCACTAGACCCCTCTCTAATCCATCTCTTCTTCTCTCTCCACCCCATCTCTCTGTCACTGAGATCAGAACCTATCCCACTAGACTCCACTCTAATCCATCTCTTCTTCTCTCTCCTTCCCCATCTCTCTGTCACTGAGATCAGAGTCTATCCCACTAGACTCCACTCTAATCCATCTCTTCTTCTCTCTCCATCCCCATCTCTCTGTCACTGAGATCAGAACCTATCCCACTAGACCCCACTCTAATCCATCTCTTCTTCTCTCTCCATCCCCATCTCTCTGTCACTGAGATCAGAACCTATCCCACTAGACTCCACAATAATCCATCTCTTCTTCTCTCTCCATCCCCATCTCTCTGTCACTGAGATCAGAACCTATCCCACTAGACTCCACTCTAATCCATCTCTTCTTCTCTCTCCATCCCCATCTCTCTGTCACTGAGATCAGAACCTATCCCACTAGACTCCACTCTAATCCATCTCTTCTTCTCTCTCCATCCCCATCTCTCTGTCACTGAGATCAGAGCCTATCCCACTAGACTCCACTCTAATCCATCTCTTCTTCTCTCTCCTTCCCCATCTCTCTGTCACTGAGATCAGAACCTATCCCACTAGACTCCACTCTAATCCATCTCTTCTTCTCTCTCCTTCCCCATCTCTCTGTCACTGAGATCAGAGTCTATCCCACTAGACTCCACTCTAATCCATCTCTTCTTCTCTCTCCATCCCCATCTCTCTGTCACTGAGATCAGAGCCTATCCCACTAGACTCCACTCTAATCCATCTCTTCTTCTCTCTCCATCCCCATCTCTCTGTCAGTGAGATCAGAACCTAGCCCACTAGACTCCACTCTAATCCATCTCTTCTTCTCTCTCCTTCCCCATCTCTCTGTCACTGAGATCAGAGCCTATCCCACTAGACTCCACTCTAATCCATCTCTTCTTCTCTCTCCATCCCCATCTCTCTGTCACTGAGATCAGAGCCTATCCCACTAGACTCCACTCTAATCCATCTCTTCTTCTCTCTCCTTCCCCATCTCTCTGTCACTGAGATCAGAACCTATCCCACTAGACTCCACTCTAATCCATCTCTTCTTCTCTCTCCATCCCCATCTCTCTGTCACTGAGATCAGAACCTATCCCACTAGACCCCACTCTAATCCATCTCTTCTTCTCTCTCCATCCCCATCTCTCTGTCACTGAGATCAGAACCTATCCCACTAGACTCCACTCTAATCCATCTCTTCTTCTCTCTCCATCCCCATCTCTCTGTCACTGAGATCAGAACCTATCCCACTAGACTCCACTCTAATCCATCTCTTCTTCTCTCTCCTTCCCCATCTCTCTGTCACTGAGATCAGAGCCTATCCCACTAGACTCCACTCTAATCCATCTCTTCTTCTCTCTCCAGCCCCATCTCTCTGTCACTGAGATCAGAACCTATCCCACTAGACCCCACTCTAATCCATCTCTTCTTCTCTCTCCATCCCCATCTCTCTGTCACTGAGATCAGAACCTATCCCACTAGACTCCACTCTAATCCATCTCTTCTTCTCTCTCCATCCCCATCTCTCTGTCACTGAGACCAGAACCTATCCCACTAGACTCCACTCTAATCCACCTCTTCTTCTCTCTCCATCCCCATCTCGCTGTCACTGAGATCAGAGCCTAGCCCACTAGACTCCACTCTAATCCATCTCTTCTTCTCTCTCCATCCCCATCTCTCTGTCACTGAGATCAGAACCTATCCCACCAGACCTCACTCTAATCCATCTCTTCTTCTCTCTCCATCCCCATCTCTCTGTCACTGAGATCAGAACCTATCCCACTAGACTCCACTCTAATCCATCTCTTCTTCTCTCTCCATCCCCATCTCTCTGTCTCTGAGATCAGAGCCTAGCCCACTAGACTCCACTCTAATCCATCTCTTCTTCTCTCTCCATCCCCATCTCTCTGTCACTGAGATCAGAGCCTAGCCCACTAGACCCCACTCTAATCCATCTCTTCTTCTCTCTCCATCCCCATCTCTCTGTCACTGAGATCAGAACCTATCCCACTAGACTCCACTCTAATCCATCTCTTCTTCTCTCTCCTTCCCCATCTCTCTGTCACTGAGATCAGCGCCTAGCCCACTCCGCTCCCTCTGCCCTCTCCCTCTCTCTCCATATATCTCTCTCTATCTCTCTCTCTATCTGTCTCCATATCTCTCTCTCTATCTCTCTCCATCTCTCTCCATATCTCTCTCTATCTCTCTCCATATCTCTCTCTCTATCTCTCTCCATATCTCTCTCTCTCTCGCTCTCTCTATCTCACTCCATATCTCTATTTCTCTCCATATCTCTCTCTCTATCTCTCTCCATCTCTCTCTCTCTCTCTCTCTCTCTCTCTCTCTCTCTCTCGCTCTCTCTATCTCACTCCATATCTCTATTTCTCTCCATATCTCTCTCTCTATCTCTCTCCATATATCTCTCTCTATCTCTCTCTCTCCGTTCAGAGCAAGGTGCCAAAAGGACCCCTTGGGTCTCCTTTTCCTCCCAGCTCCTCTCAGCCCCTCCCAGCTCCTCTCAGCCCCTCCCATCTCCTCTCAGCTCCTCCCGGGCACCCAGGACTCTCTTATAGGTCCTGATTGTCTCATCGTATTACCTTCATTGCAGAGCTGAGAGGGTTACGAGGGCTGCAGTCAAGTATCTTCAGTCAGATCCCATTAGCTGTGGCTTGCTGAATGTTTCAAATGAGCCCCAAGAGCTGCCTTTTCTACCTCCTGCTTAATTAATGCTGTCGTAATGAATCCACCGGGCCGGCTGCAGCCACTTCTCTTTCTCTCTTTACTGCCGGCTGGCTTCTCCTTTCTCTCTCCAAGGTAATTAATGACCTTTCGCCTCCTACATGCCGCCAGTCCACACGCCAGTCACTCGTCCACCACGGCTCCATGCCATTCTGGTAGTTCGGTCCCAACGCCCCCGTACCCGGCTGGCCTCACACATGCCATGCCACCAACCTCCTTAGTACCCAACACCACCTGTGGACTGTGTACTGCCAGAACAATGCTCACTACAGTCAATTGTATGAGCTGAATAGTCTAATCTGCAAAAAAACAGTTTTGTAAATCCTATATTTGATAGTATCGAGCTGTCGCTGATAACTGATAACAATAAAAATCATAACTGGGTTAAAATAATTTACACTTGAAATGGCTATAGTACTTCTTGCTTAAAGGGATAGTGCGAGATTCTGGCAATTACTTCCTCAGAGTCAGATGAACTCGCGGATAATGGTTGAATGTCTCTGAGTACAGTATTGTCGTAGCGTTGAATAACGTTAAATGTGAAGACTTTATATTATCAAATCAATTCTCTATGTGTAATTTAATTATGCGATTAAACTAATCGTGTCACTTGAATTAAATAGGAAGTCGGGGCACCACGGGAAAATGTTAAAGAGTATTTATTTCACGAATGAACTCTTCCGATATTTTCATATCATATCGATTACAGTCACTTATTAATGTTTTGTTACCTCATCAGTCATATTCTGAATGTCGCAAACTCTTGGATATCTGCACGAACCCCTAGATCAGGAATCAGCGATATACAAATTGGCTTAATTATTTATGTACTAACTAACTTAAATAAATCCCAGAATTACATAAACACACACACACTGTAGGTCATACATTGTTTACTGACATAATAGAAAAGTCCCTAGTGGGCTAAGCCGATATGACGGCTTGGTAGACAAAGGAAAGGGGTGGGGACAGTTCAAGAGCGGGAAACTCAAAGATGATTCACTGTAATACAGTTGATAATTGCACTCATTAAATGCTAATATTTTTAACGTGAACAGCCGCTCATTCGAAAAGAAATAGTAATTTACATAATTATGAGTGTATGCCTGTGTTGTCGCTCTCTGCTATTGCCGGTCCGTCTGCTGGTCATCAGAGAGTCTCTGGTTGCGTTCACCAGAAGTCCCAAGATCTTTCGTGGTTGTAGTTGTTATATTGGATACTTCAGAGTACTGTTCGGAACTGTTCTTAGAACGGATGTGTTTAACAGACTAAAGTATTTAAACAGCTGCAGCCTGAATAATTGACTCTAGTTTGCAGATTTCTTAACCATTCGAGACGTCCGGCTTACCGTGGGTCTCTTTGGCATCGAGTAGTACTTATTCTCTTTTGAAAGTTTGAGTTCCAGCCGTTTCAAAGTGGGAACTCCCGTCGTTGCGTTTTTTGACTTTTGTAGAGTTGCCAACCATTTCAACGTGTAGCTACCGCTTCATGTTTTCTGATCTAATGAACATTTTGTCAGGAGTCCTTTATAAGCCTGGAGGGCAGTTCCATGACGCCTGGTGTAATGTTTGGGCTCACGGGGCGTGTCCACTGACTAGTTAAAACTTTATATCTAAACAAGTTTCTTGTTTAGAAGCCCGACATCACATTACATCTTCTCACAAATAGTTTCATATTTAATCATATACATTCCACAACATTTCGATGTAAATCTGATACATTGTGAAAGCTCTTAAAGTTACAATGTTTCCGTTATAACGTCTTTAATGATATCACCATGCAGGAAATGTTGGACATGATTATTGTTTAAATGCCCACGGACCATTCCAACTGGTTGGAATAGAGAAATATTGTTACATTAGAAAACCTTGTGAGGTTACCGTACTGCAATGTCTTTCTCTGTGGTAACAAAGGGAATCTCAACCGTCATCTTGGCAGAGTGGGGAAAGGAGTTTAGGTATTTACGACCGTCAAAAAACAGCCGACTTCCTGCTCTCCCCTTCATTTCCCCTCTACGAGACAGAGCACGCTGTAGAGAGGACCCACTGTAACCTGATCCTTCAGATCATCACAGGAGAGTCATGACATTCCCCCTCTACGAGAGAGAGCATGCTGTAGAGAGGACCCACTGTAACCTGATCCTTCAGATCATCACAGGAGAGTCATGACATTCCCCCTCTACGAGAGAGAGCACACTGTAGAGAGGACCCACTGTAACCTGATCCTTCAGATCATCACAGGAGAGTCATGACATTCCCCCTTTACGAGAGAGAGCACACTGTAGAGCAGACCCACTGGAACCTGATCCCTCAGATCATCACAGGAGAGTCATGACATTCCTCCTCTACGAGAGAGCGAGCACGCTGTAGAGAGGACCCACTGTGACCTGATCCGTCAGATCATCACAGGAGAGTCATGACATTCCCCCTCTACGAGAGAGAGAGCACGCTGTAGAGAGGATCCACTGTAACCTGATCCTTCAGATCATCACAGGAGAGTCATGACATTCCCCCTCTACGAGAGAGAGCACACTGTAGAGCAGACCCACTGGAACCTGATCCCTCAGATCATCACAGGAGAGTCATGACATTCCCCCTCTACGAGACAGAGGACACTGTAGAGAGGACCCACTGTGACCTGATCCCTCAGATCATCACAGGAGAGTCATGACATTCCTCCTCTACGAGAGAGAGAGCACGCTGTAGAGAGGACCCACTGTGACCTGATCCGTCAGATCATCACAGGAGAGTCATGACATTCCCCCTCTACGAAAGAGAGAGCACGCTGTAGAGAGGATCCACTGTAACCTGATCCTTCAGATCATCACAGGAGAGTCATGACATTCCCCCTCTACGAGAGAGAGCACGCTGTAGAGGGGACCCACTGGAACCTGATCCCTCAGATCATCACAGGAGAGTCATGACATTCCCCCTCTACGAGACAGAGGACACTGTAGAGAGGACCCACTGTGACCTGATCCTTCAGATCGTCACAGGAGAGTCATGACAGTACAAAGGAAGTTAGAGATAGTTTTGCGAGCCAATGCTAACTAGCGTTAGCGCAACGACTGCAACGACTATGGGTACGCCAACATTCCTTCACCGAATATCATACTGTCCCTTTAACACCTTTTTGATTCACATATTTCAACATATATGTGTAATGTTTCTTGTCGTAACCCCCCCCCCCCCCCCCCATAACAGGTGATGGCAGTTATTTCCATGACCCCCCCCACCCCCTCCATTATAATAGCTGTTTAAAGTATGGTGGTCTCCAGTGGCCTCTTCCTCTGAGTGTATAGAATGCTGTCATGATGGATGAGTTCTGTATAAAGGTCAGTCTTGTTACATGTCATTCATGTTACTTAATCAGGTCATTCTAAAGATTCTAAAGGGGTTGTTTCCATCCTTCATGCCCATTGGCCGGGCTGGAGAGGACCTGTCGTAGATAAGCCTGATGAAGTCTCTTTAATGCCACCATTTCCTTTGTTCTCAATGATCTCAGACTAGGGATTTGTTCCAAATGGCAACCTTTTCCCTATATAGTGCACTACTTTTGAATAGAGCCATATTGGGCCCTGGTCAAAAGTAGTGTAATTTGGGACACGTCCACTTCATCCGTACCTGAAAGAAAAACTGTTTCCTTCCTTCCTCTGACTGATTTAACCGTTTCCACAGGATATATACTTCAATTACTTAAATGGCAACTTGATGATTCATGTTCAGAGTTATTTTATTTAAAGTTCTTCTCAATCGCTTTGGCTCAATTATATAATTGTTTTCAAACCTCTTAAGGATTGGCCCCTTTTTAAAATTTTCACATAAAATGACATCCAATTCTAACTGCCTGTAGCTCAGGCCCTGAAGCAAGGATATGCATATTGTTATTACCATTTGAAAGGAAACACTTTGACGTTTGTGGAAATGTGTAAGGAATGTAGTAGAATATAACACAATAGTTCTGGTAAAAGATAATACAAAGAAAAAACCAACCATTATTTTGTATTTATTGGTACCATCATCTTTGATATGCAAGAGAAAGGCCATAATGTATTATTCCAGCCCAGGCACAATTTAGATTTTGGCCACTAGATGGCAGCAGTGTATGTGCAACGTTTTAGACTGATCAAATTAACCATTGCATTTGTGTTCAAAATGTTGTATCAAGACAGCCCAAATGTGCCTAATTTGTTTATTAATGACTTTTCATGAACCAGCATTTGTGGGTTCGATTACAGGCTCAAAATGACCAGAAACAAAGACTTCTGAAACTCGTCAGCCTATTCTTGTTCTGATTAATGAAGGCTATTCCATGCGAGAAATTGCCAAGAAACTGAAGATCTTGTACAACGCTGTGTACTACTCCCTTCACAGAACAGTGCAAACTGGCTCTAACCAGAATAGAAAGAGGAGTGGGAGGCACCAGGTGCACAACTGAGCAAGAGGACAGGTACATTAGATTGTCTAGTTTGAGAAACAGATGCCTCACAAGTTCTCAACTGGCAGCTTCATTAAATAGTACCAGCAAAACACCAGTCTCAATGTCAACAGTGAAGAGTCGACTCCCGGATGCTGGCCTTCTAGGTGAACCAGTATGTCCAGGTAAACCATTGGTGTGCACATAGTATATAGTACAGGGAGTTTTACTGTACTTCAATGAGGCCTGTATATACTTCTCGAAGTTGTAGATACCCATAAGAACAGAAAAAAGTTATAGTTTACTGAACTGTCTGATTCTAGAATAGGCTATGCAAAACTAACTTTATATTCTGTTTCTATGTTACTATATAGAGAATAATGGAGCTGGAAGGACATGAAATGACCCACATTCTTGTTTTTGTGGATGAGGCTGGGTTCAATCTGGCCAAAGGCAGGAGACGTGTCCGCAATCTCATTGGACACCGAGCCACAATTGGCACACCAGGCCAACGTGGGGGCAATATTACAATGTGTGCTGCCATTTCTGAGAATGCTGTGAGAACACATATTCCACACATTGGGCCCTATAACTCTCAATTTCTCCTGGCCTTCCTAAATACACTTTACAGAGACCTAACACCAGAACACCAAAGAGGTTAAATTAGACCAGATTATGTAATTGTGTTGGATAATGTCAGCTTCCACCGAAACAACATTGTCAGGGAATGGTTTGCTGCCCATGAAAGGATAATAATGGAGTTCCTTCCACCAGAATCTGATAGAAGAGTTTCAGCATGGAGGTGGAAAGTATCTGACTATCGGACACAAGATCAGATGTCTCTGTTAGATGCCATGAATGCTGCTTGTGTGAGGACATCACATCACAGGCGATCATTGCGCCACACAAGGAGATCCCCCCCCCCCCCCGGTGCATCCCAAGGAAAAACATCAGATGTGATGTTGGCAAGACAAACAAGAGCAACAGGATGTCCACCAAGAAGATGGGAACTTGTTTTGTTATGTGAGGAGATACAATGAAGTGTTTTTTACTTGTTGCTGGGTTCTTATTTGTTTTTGCTGCTAATCTTCTGTTCACTATATATGACTTTACATGTAAGAAATACAGTTGAAGTCGAAAGTTTACACACCTTAGCCAAATACATTTAAACTCAGTTTTTCACAATTACTGACATTTAATCCTAGTATAAATTCCCTGTTTTAGGTCAGTTAGGATCACCACTTTATTTTTAGAATGTGAAATGTCAGAATAATACGAGAGAGAAAGAATTATTTCAGCTTTTAGTTCTTTCATCACATTCTCAGTGGGTCAGAAGAATATATACACTCAATTAGTATTTGGTAGCATTGCCTTTAAATTGTTTAACTTGGGTCACTTGGATAACTTTGTCCCATTCCTCCTGAAAGAGCTGGTGTAACTGAGTCAGGTTTGTAGGCCTCCTTGCTCGCACACGCTTTTTCAGTTCTGCCCACAAATTTTCTATGGGATTGAGGGCAGGGCTTTGTGATGGCCCCTCCAATACCTTGACTTTGTTGTCCTTAAGCCATTTTGCCACAACTTTGGAAGTATGCTTGGGGTCATTGTCCATTTGGAAGACCCATTTGCGACCAAGCATTAACTTCCTGACTGATGTCTTGAGATGTTGCTTTAATATATCCACATAATTTTCGTTCCTCAAGATGCCATCTATTTTGTGAAGTGCACCAGTCCCTCCTGCAGAAAAGCACCCCCACAACATGATGCTGCCACCCCCGTGCTTCACAGTTGGGATGGTGTTCTTCAGCTTTTTCCTCCAAACATAACGATGGTCATTATGGCCAAACAGTTCTATTTCAGAACCAGAGGACATTTCTCCAAAAAGTACGATCTTTGTCCCCATGTGCAGTTGCAAACCGGAGTCTGGCTTTTTTATGGCTGTTTTGGAGCAGTGGCTTCTTCCTTGCTGAGCGGCCTTTCAGGTTATGTCGATATAGGACTCGTTTTACTGTGGATATAGACACTTTTGTATCTGTTTCCTCCAGCATCTTCACAAGGTCCTTTGCTGTTGTTCTGGGATTGATTTGCGCTTTTCGCACCAAAGTACGTTCATCTCTAGGAGACAGAACGTGTCTCCTTCCTGAGTGGTATGACGGCTGCGTGGTCCCATGGTGTTTATACTTGCGTACTATTGTTTGTACAGATGAACGTGGTACCTTCAGGCGTTTGGAAATTGCTCCCAAGTATGATCCAGACTTGTGGAGGTCTACAATTTTCTTTCTGAGGTCTTGGCTGATTTCTTTTGATTTTCCCATGATGTCAAGCAAAGAGGAACTGAGTTTGAAGGTAGGCCTTGAAATACATCCACAGGTACACCTCCAATTGACTAAAATTATGTCAATTAGCCTATCAAAAGCTTCTAAAGCCATGACATAATTTTCTGGAATTTTCCAAGCTTTTTAAAGGCACAGTCTACTTAGTGAATGTAAACTTCTGACTCACTGGAATTGTTATACAGTGAATTATAAGTGAAATAAACTTTCTGTAAACAATTGTTGGAAGAATTACTTGTGTCATGCACAAAGTAGATGTCCTAACCGACTTGCCAAAACTATAGTTTGTTAACAAGACATTTCTGGAGTTGTTGAAAAACGAGTTTTAATGACTCCAACCTAAGTGTATGTAAACTTTCGACTTCAACTGTATACGCTAGTCGGAACTAGGAAACCCTGAAATTTCCGACTCGCTGATTTGCTGAACTTAAGTGTATGTAAATCCCCGACTTCAACTGTATGTAAAAATGGACACTCAAATGTGAATGTTCTATGTAGGTGTTGCTAAAAAAATAAATGTACTATATATACAAATATGCATGTCCTTTTTCTGTGTACTACAGTATTGTACAGTATTGACTTTTCCCGGTAAACTTTGACCTACTGTTGAAATCGGGATCTAAAAAGCTCAGCTAGACACAACTGACCTTCTGGTATAGTACAGTAAGCAGTCAGTGTCAACAAAACGGACATTTATATATAACAACCATTTCCTGGGTGAAAAAACATCTAAACATTTTGACCAGTAGGGTCTTTTACACGATGACAAAACAACTTGTCATTTTGGTGTCATTGGCCATTTTACTGACACAATAACTAGGTTTTGAAGCATGAATTAGATGTTTTGGCTGAGTTACTACATTTTGCAGACATGCAATAGAGTTGTGATGTCCAACAAAACAGTTGTGACAATTGCCCTTACAGTTTAGAGAATGTTAAGACTGTTTCAAAAAAGTTAGCCATTGAGAAAAACTGTAATCAAACAATCAATGAAATGTATTTATAAAGCCCTTTTTACATCAGCTGATGTCACAAAGTGCTTATACAGAAACCCAGCCTAAAACCCCAAACAGCAGGCAATGCAGGTGTAGAAGCACGGTGGTTAGGAAAAACTCCCTAGAAAGGCCAAAACCTAGGAAGAAACCTAGAGAGGAACCAGGCTATGAGGGGTGGCCAGTCCTCTTCTGGCTGTGCCGGGTGGAGATTATAACAGAACATGGCCAAGATGTTCAAACTTTCATAGATGACGAGCATGGTCAAATAATAATAATCACAGTGGTTGTAGAGGGTGCAACAGGTCAGCAAGTGCGAGACAGCAGGTGCGGTAGAGAGAGAGAGTCGAAACAAGGTAGCACATCCGGTGAAAAGGTCAGTTTCCCATAGCCGCAGGCAGAACAGTTGCAACTGGAGCAGCAACACGACCAGGTCGACTGGGGACAGCAAGGAGTCATCAGGCCAGGTCGTCCTGAGGCATGGTCCTAGGGCTCAGGTCCTCCGGGAGGGGAGAGAGAGTGAGAGAATTAGAGGGAGCATACTTAAAATCACACAGGACACCAGATAAGACAGGAGAATTACACCAGACATAACAGACTGACCCTAGCCCCCCGACACATAAACTACTGCAGCATAAATACTGGAGGCTGAGACAGTGGTGGATCGGGGGACACTGTGACCCCGTCCGATGATACCCCCAAACAGGGCCAACCAGGCAGGATATAACCCCACCCACTTTGCCAAAGCACAGCCCCCACACCACTAGAGGGATATCAAAAGACCACCAACTTTCTACCCTGAGACATGGCCGAGTATAGCCCACAAAGATCTCCCACACGGCACGAACCCAAGGCGGCGCCAACCCGTACAGGAAGATCACATCGGTGACTCAACCCACTCAAGTGACGCACCCTCCTAGGGACAGTATGAAAGAGCACCAGTAAGCCAGTGACTCAGCCTCTGTAATAGGGTTAGAGGTAGAGAATCCCAGTGGAGAGAGTGGAACCGGCCAGGCAGAGACAGCAAGGGCGGTTCGTCGCTCCAGTGCCTTGCCGTTCACCTTCCCACCCATGGGCCAGACTACACTCAATCATATGACCTACTGAAGAGATGAGTCTTCAATATAGACTTAAAGGTCGAGACCGAGTCTGCGTCTCTCACATGGATAGGCAGACCATTCCATAAAAATTGAGCTCTATAGGAGAAAGCCCTGCCTCCAGCTGTTTGCTTAGAAATTCTAGTGACAATAAGGAGGCCTGCATCTTGTGACCGTAGCGTACGTGTCGGTATGTACGGTAGGACCAATCAGAGAGATAGGCTGGAGCAAGCCCATGTAATGCTTTGTAGGTTAGCAGTATAACCTTGAAATCAGCCCTTGCCTTAACAGGAAGCAAGTGTAGAGAGGCTAGCACTGGAGTCATATGATCAAATTGTTTGGTTCTAGTCAAGATTCAGGCAGCCGTGTTTAGCACTAGTTTATTTGGTGCTTTATCCGGGTAGCCGGAAGGTTGAGCATTGCAGTACTTTAATCTAGAAGTGACAAAAGCATGGATTAGCTTTTCTGCATCCTTTTTGGCACAAAAAGTTTCAGATTTTTGCAATGTTACAAAGATGGAAAAAAGTTGTCTTTTAATTATTCTTTAAGTGTTCAGTGCTCTGCAGTGGAATGACAAATGTATGTTAATTAAGTGTTCAGTGCTCTATAGTGGAATGACAGATGTATGTTAATTAAGTGTTCAGTGCTCTGCAGTGGAATGACAGATGTATATTCATTAAGTGTCCAGTGCTCTGCAGTGGAATGACATATTTATGTTAATTAAGTGGTCAGTGCTCTGCAGTGGAGTGACATATTTATGTTAATTAAGTGTTCAGTGCCCTGCAGTGGAATGACATATTTATGTTAATTAAGTGTTCAGTGCTCTGCAGTGGAATGACATATTTATGTTAATTAAGTGTTCAGTGCTCTGCAGTGGAATGACATATTTATGTTAATTAAGTGTTCAGTGCTCTGCAGTGGACTGATATATTTATGTTAATTAAGTGTTCAGTGCTCTAAAGTGGAAGGACAGATTTATGTTAATGAGGTGTTCAGTGCTCTGCATGTTGGTCTACTTCATCACGACAGGACTGTAATAGGTCTTTACTCATCAATTGCTGAACTGCCACATCTGTTACACATGCGGTAAAGCTGTTTGTATTTCAAGACTCACGTGTTTCTGTGTTTCTCCTCCACAGTACCAAGTGGCCCTCCACAGAACATCTCCTTGGAAGTAGTCCTGTCAAGAGTGAGTACATGCATTTTGTCATTCAAGATATATAATGTGTGTAAGTATACAGTACCTGTCAAAAGTTTGGACACACCTACTCATTTCAGGGTTTTTCTTTATTTTTTTTACTATTTTCTACATTGTATAATAATAGTGAACACATCAAATAGTTTAAATAACACATATGGAATCATGTAGTAACCAATAAAGTGTTAAACAAATCAAAATATATTTCATTTTTGAGATTCTTCAATGTAGTCACCCTTTGACTTGATGACAGGTTTGCACACTCTTGTCATTCTCTCAACCAGCATCACGAGGTAGTCACCTGGAATGCTTTTCAATTAACACATGTATATCATGTGTATCATTTGCAAAATGTCAATGCTTTAAGTAGATTGCACCATCAGAATTTTTTTATTTTTAAACATTGGTCTGACGAGTTGAGCTGTTGGACTTTCAAAAGTTGACGTACTCTTCACTCTGAGACCCACAGGAGTTCTATTTTATGGACTGAAATATCTCTACTTCCCCCTCCAGCTAGTTGGGTCTGTCTGTATGAACCTGAACGCTTGATTAAACACATTGCTAGAATCCAGAATGAGCTGCCGTGCTGCTACCAGACAGCCTGTTTATGCCAGAGTGGATCCCTGGAGTGGCAGAGGGATTTAGTACAGGCCAAAAGTTGTGTTGTGTTTCATAAAAAACAGCTTGCAGTGGCTGGGTCCCCTACAGGCTTCAGTGGCTGGGGCCCAACGTGCTCCGTTTGGCTTCTGAGGAGGGCTTGTTGCCTCTCTTCTGCTGTACTCTGCTCTCCCTCCTGCTAGTTGAGGCTGATAGAGAGGGTTTTTAGGAAGTAAGTGGATAAAGAGAGGGAAGTGCATGCCAGATCTTTGCCTAGAAGTTCCAGTCTTGGACATATTCTACTAATCCTTGTCTTATCTCAGTGTTTTTCTGTGAACCTGGATACCGCAAGGTAGTTAACCTACTGTTCTCCAGGGCGCCGAAGACGTGGATGTCGATTAAGGCAGCCCCCCCCCCCCGCACCTCTCTGATTCAGAGGGGTTGGGTTAAATGTGGGAAGACACTTTTCAGTTGAATACATTCAGTTGGACAACTGACTAGATATCCCCCTTTCCTTACTAGTTTATTTCACCATTTGCAGTAGAAACCCTGAGAGATAGAACGCCCATTCTAAAGCAGAAGTGTAGGTCTGAGAGAGTTATTCCTATTCGTTTACTAATAGTATTTTCTGTCAAAGAGTAGCAGTTGTCAATGAATAGCAAGTCAAGGATCGCTCACCTCACCATAGCTTTGTGACTACGTAGATATAGCTATTTCTATTGGTGGATAGAAACGGAACAATACGATATAAATTAAATGTGAATCTAGCTGCCACGGCATCGGCTAGTCTAGACTAGATGTAATAAAGAGTCACCTTCAGAAGATAAAACCACATGAGGAGGTCATGGAAGGGGCGGCAGGTAGCCTAGTGGTTAGAGTGTAGAGGCGGCAGGTAGCCTAGTGGTTAGTGTGGAGGCGGCAGGTAGTCTAGTGGTTAGAGTGTGGAGGCGGCAGGTAGCCTAGTGGTTAGAGTGTAGAGGCGGCAGGTAGTCTAGTGGTTAGAGTGTAGAGGCGGCAGGTAGTCTAGTGGTTAGAGTGTAGAGGCGGCAGGTAGTCTAGTGGTTAGAGTGTAGAGGCGGCAGGTAGTCTAGTGGTTAGAGTGTAGAGGCGGCAGGTAGTCTAGTGGTTAGAGTGTAGAGGCGGCAGGTAGTCTAGTGGTTCGAGTGTAGAGGCGGCAGGTAGTCTAGTGGTTAGAGTGTAGAGGCGGCAGGTAGTCTAGTGGTTAGAGTGTAGAGGCGGCAGGTAGTCTAGTGGTTAGAGTGTAGAGGCGGCAGGTAGTCTAGTGGTTAGAGTGTAGAGGCGGCAGGTAGTCTAGTGGTTAGAGTGTAGAGGCGGCAGGTAGCCTAGTGGTTAGAGTGTGGAGGCGGCAGGTAGCCTAGTGATTCGAGCGTTGGACTAGTAACCGAAAGGTTGCAAGCTCGAATCCCCGAGCCGACAAGGTAAAAATCTGTCCTTCTGCCCCTTAACAAAGCAGTTAACTGTTCCTAGGCTGTCATTGAAAATAAGAATTTGTCATTAACTTCTTATGGCTGGGGGCAGTATTGAGTAGCTTGGATGAATAAGGTGCCCAGAGAAAACGGCCTGCTCCTCAGTCCCAGTTACTAATATATGCATATTATTAGTATTGGATGAAAAACAATCAGAAGTTTCTAAAACTGTTTGAATTATGTCTGTGAGTATAACAGAACTCATATGGCAGGCAAAAACCTGAGAAAAACAGGAAGTGGAAATTCTGAGGCTGGTAGAGTTTCAACCAAGATCCCATTGAAATCACAGCGAGAAATAAATGAGTATTCACTTCCTACGGTTTCCACTAGATGTCAACAGTCTGTAGAACTTTGTCTGATGACTCCACTGTGAAGGGGAGCCGAATGAGAGTAGAATGAGTCACCACTGCCATGAGGTGAACATTCTTTGACCACGCGCGTTCATGTGAGGAGGACCTCCGTTCCATCGCTCATCTGAAGTCAATGTAATTCTCCGGTTGGAACGTTATTCAAGATATATGTTAACAACATTCTAAAGATTGATTCAATACATCGTTTTACATGTTTCTACTGACTGTTACGGAACCTTTGGACATTTCATCAGGTTTTAGTGAACGCACTTTGTGACTTTGTAATTGTTTACCAAACGCGCTAACCAAAGTAGCTAATTGGACATAAATAACGGACATTATCGAACAAATCAAGCATTTATTGTGGACCTGGGATTCCTGGGAGTGCATTCTGATGAAGATCATCAAAGGTAAGGGAATATTTATCATGTAATTTCTGGTTTCTGTTGACTCCAACATGGCGGCTAATTTGGCTATTGTTCTGAGCTCTGTCTCAGATTATTGCATGGTTTGCTTTTTCCGTAAAGGTTTTTTGAAATCTGACACAGCGGTTGCATTAAGGAGAGGTATATCTATAACTCCATGTGTATAACTTGTATTATCATCTACATATATGATGAGTATTTCTGTTGAAACGATTTGGCTATGCAAAATCCCTCAATGTTTTTGGAACTAGTGAATGTAACGCGCCAAAAAATCAGATTTTTTAAATATAAATATGAACTTTATCAAACAACACATACATGTATTGTGTAACGAGAAGTCCTATGAGTGTCATCTGATGAAGATCATCAAAGGTTAGTGATTCATTTTATCTCTATTTGTGCTTTTTGTGAATGCTATCTTTCGCTGGAAAAATGGCTGTGCTTATTGTGGTTTGGTGTGACCTAACATAATCGTTTGTAGTGCTTTCGCTGAAAAGCATATTTCAGCGAAATTAACAACAAGATTACCTTTAAAATTATATAAAACACATGTATGTCTGAGGAATTTTAATTATGAGATTTCTGTTTTTTGAATTTGGCGCCCTGCACTTTCACTGGCTGTTGTCATATCATCCCGTTAATGGGATTGCAGCCATAAGAGGTTTTTAACTTACTTTTCTAGTTAAATGAAAGGTAAACATGTTTTCTTTAAAAGGTGTCTCTCAAACTGCTCAGTGGAGAAATGAATCTACTCTAACGCCTCGTGGTGATGGAACAATGGATTAAACTGGATTATAGTCATCTTCCAGAGCGACCTTCCAGATCCGGTCACGTTGGATTGAACATTATAGTTTACATCCCAAATGGCACCCTATTTCTTTATAGGGCTCTGGTCTAAAGTAGTGCACTATATAGGGAATATGGTTCCATAGGGCTCTGGTCTAAAGTAGTGCACTATATAGGGAGTAGGGTTCCATAGGGCTCTGGTCTAAAGTAGTGTACTATGTAGGGAATAGGGTTCCATAGGGCTCTGGTCTAAAGTAGTGCACTATATAGGGAGTAGGGTTCCATAGGGCTCTGATCTAAAGTAGTGCACTATAAATAGGGAATAGGGTGCCATCTGGCACACAACTCAGAAAACCACTAAACAATTTCGACAGGATAAGACAGAGTAAGTCTAAACAATAGTTATTGAAATTTCATAACATTATTGACATTTTGTAACAGAATGACGGCTTGATGCTTTTAATGGAACATTCATTTTGGGAAAGTTTGTGGTGGCTTGTGGCTAAACGTATGAATAAGAGAGATTTACATTTACATTTAAGTCATTTAGCAGACGCTCTTATCCAGAGCGACTTACAAATTGGAAAGTTCATACATATTCATCCTGGTCCCCCCGTGGGAATTGAACCCACAACCCTGGCGTTGCAAGCGCCATGCTCTACCAACTGAGCCACACGGGACCACAGAGATTGTCCCGGACCTTCGCTCTCGCTCTCTCCGTCCGTTCCCGCACCTTCTGTCTCGACCTCTGAATGCTTGGATATGAAAAGCCGACTGACCTTTACTCCTGAGGTACTGACCTGTTGCACCCTCTACAACCACTGGGATTAGTATTTCACCTTAATCATCCTCTATGAATGATTTAACATATTGAAGAACAATCTGGCCTTAATGGCCATGTTCTGTTATAATCTCCACCCGGCACAGCCAGAAGAGGACTGGCCACCCCTCATAGCCTGGTTCCTCTCTAGGTTTCTTCCTAGGTTTTGGCCTTTCTAGGGAGTTTTTCCTAGCCACCGTTGCTTCTACACCTGCATTGCTTGCTGTTTGGGGGTTTTAGGCTGGGTTTCTGTACAGCACTTTGAGTTATCAGCTGATGTAAAAATAAATTTGATTTGATTACCCCGTTTTTCATCCAGTATGAATCATGATACTGAGAATATAGGTTATGGATAGAATGACCTGCTCAGGAGAGACGAGTGGTTCACTTTATTCTCTCACATTAAGAGATGTAATTTCTCACTAAAGGAGTTAAGGTACAGGGTGAGTTGAATGGGAACAAGAGGAAGAGGAACACACACACACACACACACTGCATTCTTCACATACCCTACACAGACTTCCCCGACTTCTATTATGTGATGGTGTTAATCTGTGGGGTCAGGAGATATAATGGTGTTAATCTGTGGGGTCAAGAGATATAATGGTGTTAATCTGTGGGGTCAGGAGATATAATGGTGTTAATCTGTGGGGTCAGGAGATATAATGGTGTTAATCTGTGGGGTCAGGAGATATAATGGTGTTAATCTGTGGGGTCAGGAGATATAATGGTGTTAATCTGTGGGGTCAGGAGATATAATGGTGTTAATCTGTGGGGTCAGGAGATATAATGGTGTTAATCTGTGGGGTCAGGAGATATAATGGTGTTAATCTGTGGGGTCAAGAGATATAATGGTGTTAATCTGTGGGGTCAGGAGATATAATGGTGTTAATCTGTGGGGTCAGGAGATATAATGGTGTTAATCTGTGGGGTCAGGAGATATAATGGTGTTAATCTGTGGGGTCAGGAGATATAATGGTGTTAATCTGTGGGGTCAGGAGATATAATGGTGTTAATCTGTGGGGTCAGGAGATATAATGGTGTTATTCTGTGGGGTCAGGAGATATAATGGTGTTAATCTGTGGGGTCAGGAGATATAATGGTGTTAATCTGTGGGGTCAGGAGATATAATGGTGTTAATCTGTGGGGTCAGGAGATATAATGGTGTTAATCTGTGGGGTCAGGAGATATAATGGTGTTATTCTGTGGCTCAGGAGATATAATGGTGTTAATCTGTGGAGTCAGGAGATATAATGGTGTTGCTCTGTGGGGTCAGGAGATATAATGGTGTTAATCTGTGGGGTCAGGAGATATAATGGTGTTATTCTGTGGGGTCAGGAGATATAATGGTGATGCTCCTTGGGGTCAGGAGATATAATGGTGATGCTCTGTGGGGTCAGGAGATATAATGGTGTTAATCTGTGGGGTCAGGAGATATAATGGTGTTAATCTGTGGAGTCAGGAGATATAATGGTGTTAATCTGTGGGGTCAGGAGATATAATGGTGTTATTCTGTGGCTCAGGAGATATAATGGTGTTGCTCTGTGGGGTCAGGAGATATAATGGTGTTAATCTGTGGGGTCAGGAGATATAATGGTGTTATTCTGTGGGGTCAGGAGATATAATGGTGATGCTCCTTGGGGTCAGGAGATATAATGGTGTTGCTCTGTGGGGTCAGGAGATATAATGGTGTTGCTCTGTGGGGTCAGGAGATATAATGGTGTTATTCTGTGGGGTCAGGAGATATAATGGTGTTAATCTGTGGGGTCAGGAGATATAATGGTGTTAATCTGTGGGGTCAGGAGATATAATGGTGTTAATCTGTGGGGTCAGGAGATATAATGGTGTTAATCTGTGGGGTCAGGAGATATAATGGTGTTATTCTGTGGGGTCAGGAGATATAATGGTGTTATTCTGTGGGTCAGGAGATATAATGGTGTTAATCTGTGGGGTCAGGAGATATAATGGTGATGCTCCTTGGGGTCAGGAGATATAATGGTGTTATTCTGTGGGGTCAGGAGATATAATGGTGTTAATCTGTGGGGTCAGGAGATATAATGGTGTTATTCTGTGGCTCAGGAGATATAATGGTGTTAATCTGTGGGGTCAGGAGATATAATGGTGTTGCTCTGTGGGGTCAGGAGATATAATGGTGTTGCTCTGTGGGGTCAGGAGATATAATGGTGTTAATCTGTGGGGTCAGGAGATATAATGGTGTTAATCTGTGGGGTCAGGAGATATAATGGTGTTAATATGTGGGGTCAGGAGATATAATGGTGTTATTCTGTGGGGTCAGGAGATATAATGGTGATGCTCCTTGGGGTCAGGAGATATAATGGTGATGCTCTGTGGGGTCAGGAGATATAATGGTGATGCTCTGTGGGGTCAGGAGATATAATGGTGTTAATCTGTGGGGTCAGGAGATATAATGGTGTTAATCTGTGGAGTCAGGAGATATAATGGTGTTATTCTGTGGGGTCAGGAGATATAATGGTGTTAATCTGTGGGGTCAGGAGATATAATGGTGTTAATCTGTGGGGTCAGGAGATATAATGGTGTTAATCTGTGGGGTCAGGAGATATAATGGTGTTATTCTGTGGGTCAGGAGATATAATGGTGTTAATCTGTGGGGTCAGGAGATATAATGGTGATGCTCCTTGGGGTCAGGAGATATAATGGTGTTATTCTGTGGGGTCAGGAGATATAATGGTGTTAATCTGTGGGGTCAGGAGATATAATGGTGTTATTCTGTGGCTCAGGAGATATAATGGTGTTAATCTGTGGGGTCAGGAGATATAATGGTGTTGCTCTGTGGGGTCAGGAGATATAATGGTGTTGCTCTGTGGGGTCAGGAGATATAATGGTGTTAATCTGTGGGGTCAGGAGATATAATGGTGTTAATCTGTGGGGTCAGGAGATATAATGGTGTTAATATGTGGGGTCAGGAGATATAATGGTGTTATTCTGTGGGGTCAGGAGATATAATGGTGATGCTCCTTGGGGTCAGGAGATATAATGGTGATGCTCTGTGGGGTCAGGAGATATAATGGTGATGCTCTGTGGGGTCAGGAGATATAATGGTGTTAATCTGTGGGGTCAGGAGATATAATGGTGTTGCTCTGTGGGGTCAGGAGATATAATGGTGTTATTCTGTGGGGTCAGGAGATATAATGGTGTTAATCTGTGGGGTCAGGAGATATAATGGTGTTAATATGTGGGGTCAGGAGATATAATGGTGTTATTCTGTGGGGTCAGGAGATATAATGGTGATGCTCTGTGGGGTCAGGAGATATAATGGTGATGCTCTGTGGGGTCAGGAGATATAATGGTGTTAATCTGTGGGGTCAGGAGATATAATGGTGTTGCTCTGTGGGGTCAGGAGATATAATGGTGTTATTCTGTGGGGTCAGGAGATATAATGGTGTTAATCTGTGGGGTCAGGAGATATAATGGTGTTAATCTGTGGGGTCAGGAGATATAATGGTGTTAATCTGTGGGGTCAGGAGATATAATGGTGTTAATCTGTGGGGTCAGGAGATATAATGGTGTTATTCTGTGGGGTCAGGAGATATAATGGTGTTAATCTGTGGGGTCAGGAGATATAATGGTGATGCTCCTTGGGGTCAGGAGATATAATGGTGTTATTCTGTGGGGTCAGGAGATATAATGGTGTTAATCTGTGGGGTCAGGAGATATAATGGTGTTATTCTGTGGCTCAGGAGATATAATGGTGTTAATCTGTGGGGTCAGGAGATATAATGGTGTTGCTCTGTGGGGTCAGGAGATATAATGGTGTTGCTCTGTGGGGTCAGGAGATATAATGGTGTTATTCTGTGGCTCAGGAGATATAATGGTGTTGCTCTGTGGGGTCAGGAGATATAATGGTGTTGCTCTGTGGGGTCAGGAGATATAATGGTGTTAATCTGTGGGGTCAGGAGATATAATGGTGTTAATCTGTGGAGTCAGGAGATATAATGGTGTTGCTCTGTGGGGTCAGGAGATATAATGGTGTTGCTCTGTGGGGTCAGGAGATATAATGGTGTTATTCTGTGGGGTCAGGAGATATAATGGTGTTAATCTGTGGGGTCAGGAGATATAATGGTGTTAATCTGTGGGGTCAGGAGATATAATGGTGTTAATCTGTGGGGTCAGGAGATATAATGGTGTTAATCTGTGGGGTCAGGAGATATAATGGTGTTATTCTGTGGGGTCAGGAGATATAATGGTGTTAATCTGTGGGGTCAGGAGATATAATGGTGATGCTCCTTGGGGTCAGGAGATATAATGGTGTTATTCTGTGGGGTCAGGAGATATAATGGTGTTAATCTGTGGGGTCAGGAGATATAATGGTGTTATTCTGTGGCTCAGGAGATATAATGGTGTTAATCTGTGGGGTCAGGAGATATAATGGTGTTGCTCTGTGGGGTCAGGAGATATAATGGTGTTGCTCTGTGGGGTCAGGAGATATAATGGTGTTAATCTGTGGGGTCAGGAGATATAATGGTGTTAATATGTGGGGTCAGGAGATATAATGGTGTTATTCTGTGGGGTCAGGAGATATAATGGTGATGCTCCTTGGGGTCAGGAGATATAATGGTGTTAATCTGTGGAGTCAGGAGATATAATGGTGTTATTCTGTGGGGTCAGGAGATATAATGGTGTTAATCTGTGGGGTCAGGAGATATAATGGTGTTAATCTGTGGGGTCAGGAGATATAATGGTGTTAATCTGTGGGGTCAGGAGATATAATGGTGTTATTCTGTGGGTCAGGAGATATAATGGTGTTATTCTGTGGGGTCAGGAGATATAATGGTGATGCTCCTTGGGGTCAGGAGATATAATGGTGATGCTCTGTGGGGTCAGGAGATATAATGGTGTTAATCTGTGGGGTCAGGAGATATAATGGTGTTATTCTGTGGCTCAGGAGATATAATGGTGTTAATCTGTGGGGTCAGGAGATATAATGGTGTTGCTCTGTGGGGTCAGGAGATATAATGGTGTTGCTCTGTGGGGTCAGGAGATATAATGGTGTTAATCTGTGGGGTCAGGAGATATAATGGTGTTAATCTGTGGGGTCAGGAGATATAATGGTGTTAATATGTGGGGTCAGGAGATATAATGGTGTTATTCTGTGGGGTCAGGAGATATAATGGTGATGCTCCTTGGGGTCAGGAGATATAATGGTGATGCTCTGTGGGGTCAGGAGATATAATGGTGTTAATCTGTGGGGTCAGGAGATATAATGGTGTTAATCTGTGGAGTCAGGAGATATAATGGTGTTAATCTGTGGGGTCAGGAGATATAATGGTGTTATTCTGTGGCTCAGGAGATATAATGGTGTTAATCTGTGGGGTCAGGAGATATAATGGTGTTATTCTGTGGGGTCAGGAGATATAATGGTGATGCTCCTTGGGGTCAGGAGATATAATGGTGTTGCTCTGTGGGGTCAGGAGATATAATGGTGTTGCTCTGTGGGGTCAGGAGATATAATGGTGTTATTCTGTGGGGTCAGGAGATATAATGGTGTTAATCTGTGGGGTCAGGAGATATAATGGTGTTAATCTGTGGGGTCAGGAGATATAATGGTGTTAATCTGTGGGGTCAGGAGATATAATGGTGTTAATCTGTGGGGTCAGGAGATATAATGGTGTTATTCTGTGGGTCAGGAGATATAATGGTGTTAATCTGTGGGGTCAGGAGATAATGGTGATGCTCCTTGGGGTCAGGAGATATAATGGTGTTATTCTGTGGGGTCAGGAGATATAATGGTGTTAATCTGTGGGGTCAGGAGATATAATGGTGTTATTCTGTGGCTCAGGAGATATAATGGTGTTAATCTGTGGGGTCAGGAGATATAATGGTGTTGCTCTGTGGGGTCGGGAGATATAATGGTGTTATTCTGTGGGGTCAGGAGATATAATGGTGTTAATCTGTGGGGTCAGGAGATATAATGGTGTTATTCTGTGGACAGATATAATGGTGATGCTCCGGGGTCAGGAGATATAATGGTGTTAATCTGTGGGGTCAGGAGATATAATGGTGTTATTCTGTGGGGTCAGGAGATATAATGGTGATGCTCCTTGGGGTCAGGAGATATAATGGTGTTGCTCTGTGGGGTCAGGAGATATAATGGTGTTGCTCTGTGGGGTCAGGAGATATAATGGTGTTATTCTGTGGGGTCAGGAGATATAATGGTGTTAATCTGTGGGGTCAGGAGATATAATGGTGTTAATCTGTGGGGTCAGGAGATATAATGGTGTTAATCTGTGGGGTCAGGAGATATAATGGTGTTAATCTGTGGGGTCAGGAGATATAATGGTGTTAATCTGTGGGGTCAGGAGATATAATGGTGTTATTCTGTGGGTCAGGAGATATAATGGTGTTAATCTGTGGGGTCAGGAGATATAATGGTGATGCTCCTTGGGGTCAGGAGATATAATGGTGTTATTCTGTGGGGTCAGGAGATATAATGGTGTTAATCTGTGGGGTCAGGAGATATAATGGTGTTATTCTGTGGCTCAGGAGATATAATGGTGTTAATCTGTGGGGTCAGGAGATATAATGGTGTTGCTCTGTGGGGTCAGGAGATATAATGGTGTTAATCTGTGGGGTCAGGAGATATAATGGTGTTAATCTGTGGGGTCAGGAGATATAATGGTGTTAATCTGTGGGGTCAGGAGATATAATGGTGTTATTCTGTGGGGTCAGGAGATATAATGGTGATGCTCCTTGGGGTCAGGAGATATAATGGTGATGCTCTGTGGGGTCAGGAGATATAATGGTGATGCTCTGTGGGGTCAGGAGATATAATGGTGTTAATCTGTGGGGTCAGGAGATATAATGGTGTTAATCTGTGGAGTCAGGAGATATAATGGTGTTAATCTGTGGGGTCAGGAGATATAATGGTGTTATTCTGTGGCTCAGGAGATATAATGGTGTTGCTCTGTGGGGTCAGGAGATATAATGGTGTTAATCTGTGGGGTCAGGAGATATAATGGTGTTATTCTGTGGGGTCAGGAGATATAATGGTGTTGCTCTGTGGGGTCAGGAGATATAATGGTGTTAATCTGTGGGGTCAGGAGATATAATGGTGTTAATCTGTGGAGTCAGGAGATATAATGGTGTTGCTCTGTGGGGTCAGGAGATATAATGGTGTTGCTCTGTGGGGTCAGGAGATATAATGGTGTTATTCTGTGGGGTCAGGAGATATAATGGTGTTAATCTGTGGGGTCAGGAGATATAATGGTGTTAATCTGTGGGGTCAGGAGATATAATGGTGTTAATCTGTGGGGTCAGGAGATATAATGGTGTTATTCTGTGGGGTCAGGAGATATAATGGTGTTAATCTGTGGGGTCAGGAGATATAATGGTGATGCTCCTTGGGGTCAGGAGATATAATGGTGTTATTCTGTGGGGTCAGGAGATATAATGGTGTTAATCTGTGGGGTCAGGAGATATAATGGTGTTATTCTGTGGCTCAGGAGATATAATGGTGTTAATCTGTGGGGTCAGGAGATATAATGGTGTTGCTCTGTGGGGTCAGGAGATATAATGGTGTTGCTCTGTGGGGTCAGGAGATATAATGGTGTTAATCTGTGGGGTCAGGAGATATAATGGTGTTAATATGTGGGGTCAGGAGATATAATGGTGTTATTCTGTGGGGTCAGGAGATATAATGGTGATGCTCCTTGGGGTCAGGAGATATAATGGTGTTATTCTGTGGGGTCAGGAGATATAATGGTGTTAATCTGTGGGGTCAGGAGATATAATGGTGTTAATCTGTGGGGTCAGGAGATATAATGGTGTTAATCTGTGGGGTCAGGAGATATAATGGTGTTATTCTGTGGGTCAGGAGATATAATGGTGTTATTCTGTGGGGTCAGGAGATATAATGGTGATGCTCCTTGGGGTCAGGAGATATAATGGTGATGCTCTGTGGGGTCAGGAGATATAATGGTGTTAATCTGTGGGGTCAGGAGATATAATGGTGTTATTCTGTGGCTCAGGAGATATAATGGTGTTAATCTGTGGGGTCAGGAGATATAATGGTGTTGCTCTGTGGGGTCAGGAGATATAATGGTGTTGCTCTGTGGGGTCAGGAGATATAATGGTGTTATTCTGTGGGGTCAGGAGATATAATGGTGTTAATCTGTGGGGTCAGGAGATATAATGGTGTTAATCTGTGGGGTCAGGAGATATAATGGTGTTAATCTGTGGGGTCAGGAGATATAATGGTGTTATTCTGTGGGGTCAGGAGATATAATGGTGTTAATCTGTGGGGTCAGGAGATATAATGGTGATGCTCCTTGGGGTCAGGAGATATAATGGTGTTATTCTGTGGGGTCAGGAGATATAATGGTGTTAATCTGTGGGGTCAGGAGATATAATGGTGTTATTCTGTGGCTCAGGAGATATAATGGTGTTAATCTGTGGGGTCAGGAGATATAATGGTGTTGCTCTGTGGGGTCAGGAGATATAATGGTGTTGCTCTGTGGGGTCAGGAGATATAATGGTGTTAATCTGTGGGGTCAGGAGATATAATGGTGTTAATATGTGGGGTCAGGAGATATAATGGTGTTATTCTGTGGGGTCAGGAGATATAATGGTGATGCTCCTTGGGGTCAGGAGATATAATGGTGTTATTCTGTGGGGTCAGGAGATATAATGGTGTTAATCTGTGGGGTCAGGAGATATAATGGTGTTAATCTGTGGGGTCAGGAGATATAATGGTGTTAATCTGTGGGGTCAGGAGATATAATGGTGTTATTCTGTGGGTCAGGAGATATAATGGTGTTATTCTGTGGGGTCAGGAGATATAATGGTGATGCTCCTTGGGGTCAGGAGATATAATGGTGATGCTCTGTGGGGTCAGGAGATATAATGGTGTTAATCTGTGGGGTCAGGAGATATAATGGTGTTATTCTGTGGCTCAGGAGATATAATGGTGTTAATCTGTGGGGTCAGGAGATATAATGGTGTTGCTCTGTGGGGTCAGGAGATATAATGGTGTTGCTCTGTGGGGTCAGGAGATATAATGGTGTTAATCTGTGGGGTCAGGAGATATAATGGTGTTAATCTGTGGGGTCAGGAGATATAATGGTGTTAATATGTGGGGTCAGGAGATATAATGGTGTTATTCTGTGGGGTCAGGAGATATAATGGTGATGCTCCTTGGGGTCAGGAGATATAATGGTGATGCTCTGTGGGGTCAGGAGATATAATGGTGTTAATCTGTGGAGTCAGGAGATATAATGGTGTTAATCTGTGGGGTCAGGAGATATAATGGTGTTATTCTGTGGCTCAGGAGATATAATGGTGTTAATCTGTGGGGTCAGGAGATATAATGGTGTTATTCTGTGGGGTCAGGAGATATAATGGTGATGCTCCTTGGGGTCAGGAGATATAATGGTGTTGCTCTGTGGGGTCAGGAGATATAATGGTGTTGCTCTGTGGGGTCAGGAGATATAATGGTGTTATTCTGTGGGGTCAGGAGATATAATGGTGTTAATCTGTGGGGTCAGGAGATATAATGGTGTTAATCTGTGGGGTCAGGAGATATAATGGTGTTAATCTGTGGGGTCAGGAGATATAATGGTGTTAATCTGTGGGGTCAGGAGATATAATGGTGTTATTCTGTGGGTCAGGAGATATAATGGTGTTAATCTGTGGGGTCAGGAGATATAATGGTGATGCTCCTTGGGGTCAGGAGATATAATGGTGTTATTCTGTGGGGTCAGGAGATATAATGGTGTTAATCTGTGGGGTCAGGAGATATAATGGTGTTATTCTGTGGCTCAGGAGATATAATGGTGTTAATCTGTGGGGTCAGGAGATATAATGGTGTTGCTCTGTGGGGTCAGGAGATATAATGGTGTTATTCTGTGGGGTCAGGAGATATAATGGTGTTAATCTGTGGGGTCAGGAGATATAATGGTGTTATTCTGTGGGGTCAGGAGATATAATGGTGATGCTCTGTGGGGTCAGGAGATATAATGGTGTTATTCTGTGGGGTCAGGAGATATAATGGTGTTGCTCTGTGGGGTCAGGAGATATAATGGTGTTGCTCTGTGGGGTCAGGAGATATAATGGTGTTATTCTGTGGGGTCAGGAGATATAATGGTGTTAATCTGTGGGGTCAGGAGATATAATGGTGTTAATCTGTGGGGTCAGGAGATATAATGGTGTTAATCTGTGGGGTCAGGAGATATAATGGTGTTAATCTGTGGGGTCAGGAGATATAATGGTGTTAATCTGTGGGGTCAGGAGATATAATGGTGTTATTCTGTGGGTCAGGAGATATAATGGTGTTAATCTGTGGGGTCAGGAGATATAATGGTGATGCTCCTTGGGGTCAGGAGATATAATGGTGTTATTCTGTGGGGTCAGGAGATATAATGGTGTTAATCTGTGGGGTCAGGAGATATAATGGTGTTATTCTGTGGCTCAGGAGATATAATGGTGTTAATCTGTGGGGTCAGGAGATATAATGGTGTTGCTCTGTGGGGTCAGGAGATATAATGGTGTTGCTCTGTGGGGTCAGGAGATATAATGGTGTTAATCTGTGGGGTCAGGAGATATAATGGTGTTAATCTGTGGGGTCAGGAGATATAATGGTGTTAATCTGTGGGGTCAGGAGATATAATGGTGTTATTCTGTGGGGTCAGGAGATATAATGGTGTTAATATGTGGGGTCAGGAGATATAATGGTGTTATTCTGTGGGGTCAGGAGATATAATGGTGATGCTCCTTGGGGTCAGGAGATATAATGGTGATGCTCTGTGGGGTCAGGAGATATAATGGTGTTAATCTGTGGGGTCAGGAGATATAATGGTGTTGCTCTGTGGGGTCAGGAGATATAATGGTGTTGCTCTGTGGGGTCAGGAGATATAATGGTGTTATTCTGTGGGGTCAGGAGATATAATGGTGTTATTCTGTGGGGTCAGGAGATATAATGGTGTTAATCTGTGGGGTCAGGAGATATAATGGTGTTAATCTGTGGGGTCAGGAGATATAATGGTGTTAATCTGTGGGGTCAGGAGATATAATGGTGTTATTCTGTGGGGTCAGGAGATATAATGGTGTTAATCTGTGGGGTCAGGAGATATAATGGTGTTAATCTGTGGGGTCAGGAGATATAATGGTGTTAATCTGTGGGGTCAGGAGATATAATGGTGTTAATCTGTGGGGTCAGGAGATATAATGGTGTTATTCTGTGGGTCAGGAGATATAATGGTGTTAATCTGTGGGGTCAGGAGATATAATGGTGTTATTCTGTGGGGTCAGGAGATATAATGGTGTTAATCTGTGGGGTCAGGAGATATAATGGTGTTAATCTGTGGGGTCAGGAGATATAATGGTGTTAATCTGTGGGGTCAGGAGATATAATGGTGTTAATCTGTGGAGTCAGGAGATATAATGGTGTTAATCTGTGGGGTCAGGAGATATAATGGTGTTAATCTGTGGGGTCAGGAGATATAATGGTGTTAATCTGTGGGGTCAGGAGATATAATGGTGTTAATCTGTGGGGTCAGGAGATATAATGGTGTTATTCTGTGGGTCAGGAGATATAATGGTGTTAATCTGTGGGGTCAGGAGATATAATGGTGTTATTCTGTGGGGTCAGGAGATATAATGGTGTTAATCTGTGGGGTCAGGAGAGATAATGGTGTTATTCTGTGGGGTCAGGAGATATAATGGTGTTAATCTGTGGGGTCAGGAGATATAATGGTGTTAATCTGTGGGGTCAGGAGATATAATGGTGTTCATCTGTGGGTCAGGAGATATAATGGTGTTAATCTGTGGGGTCAGGAGATATAATGGTGTTATTCTGTGGGTCAGGAGATATAATGGTGTTTCTCTATGGGGTCAGGAGATATAATGGTGTTGCTCTGTGGGGTCAGGATATATAATGGTGTTAATCTGTGGGGTCAGGAGAGATAATGGTGTTGCTCTGTGGGGTCAGGAGATATAATGGTGTTATTCTGTGGGGTCAGGAGATATAATGGTGTTTCTCTGTTGGGTCAGGTGATAGATACATGTAAATGCCACAATATATTTGAAACACTTAAGTAAATGAGGGTTATAAGGAATATTAAAAGCAGGTGCTTCCACAGAGGTATGGTTCCTGAGTTAATTAAGCAATTAATATCACATCATGCTTAGGGTCATGTATAAAAATACTGGCCATTATTTTGGCTAATATGACTATGCTCCCATAGGATGACACCCCCCCCCCCCCCCATCCACAGGGCACGAGGGGTCACTGGGTGGTTTGATGAGCGTGAAACCGATGCAAACCATATGCCATGGCCGTCTCAGTCACCAGATCTCAACCCAATTCAACACTTATGGAAGATTCTGGAATGGTGTTGCATCCCTGCAATAGAATTCCAGACGCTTGTAGAATCTGTTTTGGGTCGGGGTGTTTTGGGTCGGGGTGTTTTGGGTCGGGGTGTTTTGGGTCGGGGTGTTTTGGGTCGGGGTGTTTTGGGTCGGGGTGTTTTGGGTCGGGGTGTTTTGGGTCGGGGTGTTTTGGGTCGGGGTGTTTTGGGTCGGGGTGTTTTGGGTCGGGGTGTTTTGGGTCGGGGTGTTCTGGGTCGGGGTGTTTTGGGTCGGGGTGTTCTGGGTCGGGGTGTTTTGGGTCGGGGTGTTCTGGGTCGGGGTGTTCTGGGTCGGGGTGTTCTGGGTCGGGGTGTTCTGGGTCGGGGTGTTCTGGGTCGGGGTGTTCTGGGTCGGGGTGTTTTGGGTCGGGGTGTTTTGGGTCGGGGTGTTCTGGGTCGGGGTGTTCTGGGTCGGGGTGTTTTGGGTCGGGGTGTTTTGGGTCGGGGTGTTTTGGGTCGGGGTGTTTTGGGTCAGGGTGTTTTGGGTCGTGGTGTTCTCAGTGGTAGTGTTTTGGGTCGTGGTGTTCTCAGTGGTAGTGTTTTGGGTCGGGGTGTTCTGGGTCGGGGTGTTCTGGGTCGGGGTGTTCTGGGTCGGGGTGTTCTGGGTCGGGGTGTTTTGGGTCGGGGTGTTCTGGGTCGGGGTGTTCTGGGTCGGGGTGTTTTGGGTCGGGGTGTTTTGGGTCGGGGTGTTCTGGGTCGGGGTGTTCTGGGTCGGGGTGTTTTGGGTCGGGGTGTTTTGGGTCGGGGTGTTCTGGGTCGGGGTGTTCTGGGTCGGGGTGTTTTGGGTCGGGGTGTTTTGGGTCGGGGTGTTCTGGGTCAGGGTGTTCTGGGTCAGGGTGTTTTGGGTCGTGGTGTTCTCAGTGGTAGTGTTTTGGGTCGGGGTGTTCTGGGTCGGGGTGTTCTGGGTCGGGGTGTTCTGGGTCGGGGTGTTCTGGGTCGGGGTGTTCTGGGTCGGGGTGTTCTGGGTCGGGGTGTTCTGGGTCGGGGTGTTTTGGGTCGGGGTGTTCTGGGTCGGGGTGTTCTGGGTCGGGGTGTTCTGGGTCGGGGTGTTTTGGGTCGGGGTGTTCTGGGTCAGGGTGTTTTGGGTCGTGGTGTTCTCAGTGGTAGTGTTTTGGGTCGGGGTGTTCTGGGTCGGGGTGTTCTGGGTCGGGGTGTTCTGGGTCGGGGTGTTCTGGGTCGGGGTGTTCTGGGTCGGGGTGTTCTGGGTCGGGGTGTTCTGGGTCGGGGTGTTTTGGGTCGGGGTGTTCTGGGTCGGGGTGTTCTGGGTCGGGGTGTTCTGGGTCGGGGTGTTCTGGGTCGGGGTGTTTTGGGTCGGGGTGTTCTGGGTCAGGGTGTTTTGGGTCGTGGTGTTCTCAGTGGTAGTGTTTTGGGTCGGGGTGTTCTGGGTCGGGGTGTTCTGGGTCGGGGTGTTCTGGGTCGGGGTGTTCTGGGTCGGGGTGTTTTGGGTCGGGGTGTTTTGGGTCGGGGTGTTTTGGGTCGGGGTGTTTTGGGTCGGGGTGTTTTGGGTCGGGGTGTTCTGGGTCGGGGTGTTCTGGGTCGGGGTGTTCTGGGTCGGGGTGTTCTGGGTCGGGGTGTTCTGGGTCGGGGTGTTCTGGGTCGGGGTGTTTTGGGTCGGGGTGTTTTGGGTCGGGGTGTTTTGGGTCGGGGTGTTCTGGGTCGGGGTGTTCTGGGTCGGGGTGTTCTGGGTCGGGGTGTTTTGGGTCGGGGTGTTTTGGGTCGGGGTGTTTTGGGTCGGGGTGTTCTGGGTCGGGGTGTTCTGGGTCGGGGTGTTCTGGGTCGGGGTGTTCTGGGTCGGGGTGTTCTGGGTCGGGGTGTTTTGGGTCGGGGTGTTCTGGGTCGGGGTGTTTTGGGTCGTGGTGTTCTCAGTGGTAGTGTTTTGGGTCGGGGTGTTCTGGGTCGGGGTGTTCTGGGTCGGGGTGTTCTGGGTCGGGGTGTTCTGGGTCGGGGTGTTCTGGGTCGGGGTGTTTTGGGTCGGGGTGTTTTGGGTCGGGGTGTTCTGGGTCGGGGTGTTTTGGGTCGGGGTGTTTTGGGTCGGGGTGTTCTGGGTCGTGGTGTTCTGGGTCGTGGTGTTCTGGGTCGGGGTGTTCTGGGTCGGGGTGTTCTGGGTCGGGGTGTTCTGGGTCGGGGTGTTCTGGGTCGGGGTGTTTTGGGTCGGGGTGTTCTGGGTCAGGGTGTTCTGGGTCAGGGTGTTTTGGGTCGTGGTGTTCTCAGTGGTAGTGTTTTGGGTCGGGGTGTTCTGGGTCGTGGTGTTCTGGGTCGTGGTGTTCTGGGTCGGGGTGTTCTGGGTCGGGGTGTTTTGGGTCGGGGTGTTCTGGGTCGGGGTGTTCTGGGTCGGGGTGTTTTGGGTCGGGGTGTTTTGGGTCGGGGTGTTCTGGGTCGGGGTGTTCTGGGTCGGGGTGTTCTGGGTCGGGGTGTTCTGGGTCGGGGTGTTTTGGGTCGGGGTGTTTTGGGTCGGGGTGTTCTGGGTCGGGGTGTTCTGGGTCGGGGTGTTCTGGGTCGGGGTGTTCTGGGTCGGGGTGTTTTGGGTCGGGTGTTCTGGGTCAGGGTGTTCTGGGTCAGGGTGTTTTGGGTCGTGGTGTTCTCAGTGGTAGTGTTTTGGGTCGTGGTTTTCTGGGTCGTAGTGTTCTGGGTTGTTTTGTTTTGGGTCGTTTTGTTCTGGGTCGTTTTGTTCTGGGTCGTGGTGTTCTGGGTCAGGGTGTTTTGGGTCGTGGTGTTCTGGGTCGGGGTGTTCTGGGTCGGGGTGTTTTGGGTCGGGGTGTTCTGGGTCGGGGTGTACTGGGTCAGGGTGTTTTGGGTCGTGGTGTTCTGGGTCGTGGTGTTCTGGGTCGTAGTGTTCTGGGTCGTAGTGTTCTGTGTCGTGGTGTTCTGGGTCGTGGTGTTCTGGGTCAGGGTGTTCTGGGTCGTGGTGTTCTGGGTCGTGGTGTTTTGGGTCGTGGTGTTTTGGGTCGTGGTGTTTTGGGTCGTGGTGTTTTGGGTCGTGGTGTTTTGGGTCGTGGTGTTCTGGGTCGTGGTGTTCTGGGTCGTGATGTTCTGGGTCGTGGTGTTCTCAGTGGTAGTGTTCTGGGTCGTGGGTGTTCTGGGTCGTGGTGTTCTGGGTCGTGGTGTTTTGGGTCAGGGTGTTCTGGGTCAGGGTGTTCTGGGTCAGGGTGTTCTGGGTCGTAGTGTTCTGGGTTGTTTTGTTTTGGGTCGTTTTGTTCTGGGTCAGGGTGTTCTGGGTCAGGGTGTTCTGGGTCAGGGTGTTTTGGGTCGGGGTGTTCTGGGTCGGGGTGTTCTGGGTCGGGGTGTTCTGGGTCGGGGTGTTCTGGGTCGGGGTGTTTTGGGTCGGGGTGTTCTGGGTCGGGGTGTTCTGGGTCGGGGTGTTCTGGGTCAGGGTGTTTTGGGTCGTGGTGTTCTGGGTCAGGGTGTTCTGGGTCGTGGTGTTTTGGGTCGTGGTGTTTTGGGTCGTGGTGTTCTGGGTCGTGGTGTTCTGGGTCGTGGTGTTCTGGGTCGTGGTGTTCTGGGTCGGGGTGTTCTGGGTCGGGGTGTTCTGGGTCGGGGTGTTCTGGGTCGGGGTGTTTTGGGTCGGGGTGTTCTGGGTCGGGGTGTTTTGGGTCGGGGTGTTCTGGGTCGGGGTGTTTTGGGTCGGGGTGTTTTGGGTCGGGGTGTTCTGGGTCGGGGTGTTCTGGGTCAGGGTGTTTTGGGTCGTGGTGTTCTGGGTCGTGGTGTTCTGGGTCGTGGTGTTCTGGGTCGTGGTGTTCTGGGTCGGGGTGTTCTGGGTCGGGGTGTTTTGGGTCGGGGTGTTCTGGGTCGGGGTGTTCTGGGTCAGGGTGTTTTGGGTCGTGGTGTTCTGGGTCGTGGTGTTCTGGGTCGTGGTGTTCTGGGTCGTGGTGTTCTGGGTCGTGGTGTTCTGGGTCGGGGTGTTCTGGGTCGGGGTGTTTTGGGTCGGGGTGTTCTGGGTCGGGGTGTTCTGGGTCAGGGTGTTTTGGGTCGTGGTGTTCTGGGTCGTGGTGTTCTGGGTCGTGGTGTTCTGGGTCGTGGTGTTCTGGGTCGTGGTGTTCTGGGTCGGGGTGTTCTGGGTCGGGGTGTTTTGGGTCGGGGTGTTCTGGGTCGGGGTGTTCTGGGTCAGGGTGTTCTGGGTCAGGGTGTTTTGGGTCGTGGTGTTCTGGGTCGTGGTGTTCTGGGTCGTGGTGTTCTGGGTCGTGGTGTTCTGGGTCGTGGTGTTCTGGGTCGTGGTGTTTTGGGTCGTTGTGTCCCGTCGTCCTCGTAAGACCAGAACCGCTTCCCCCTTCAAATTAATGAGTTCTGACTACAACATTTTAACAGTGGAATTAATACATTTCATATATACTATCTCAACAATAATCATTTGGTTGTGTTTATGAAGGCATTTTCGTTAGTTTATGTTACTATAGGTTATATGTAAAACATGTATTTAATTTTTTTTAACCAAGTGTTCAATCAAATGTATTTGTGGAGTACCTTTGTTCCAACTATGAAACAGAAACACTGGATTTTAATGTTTATTAATGATGAAATTATGAAAATTATGAATAACATTCCACCCATGAGGCCACAAGGTCATTTGACTGTAGAAAATAACAACGACACATTACGTCGGTGTTTCCTTTATTTTTGTCAGTTACCCGTTTATCTTCCCTGTATTGTAGTTAAGAGAAGCTGCTCGATTCGTAAGATGGACGAGGGTTAGATAGTGTGTGCAAGGCTCTGCTGTGTGTGTGTGTGTGTGTGTGTGTGTGTGTGTGTGTGTGTGTGTGTGTGTGTGTGTGTGTGTGTACATACAGTAAGCACATTTTCAAGTAGCTCTTATACAGCCGTGCAGCTGCTCTCCTGTCCTCTATTCACACGGACACCTGCTTGAATGTAAAACAACAAATACCAGCAATTGCTATAATCTTAGTCTGCCAGCAATATAATCATTCAAGGTTTAGCTAAGATTCAAGCCCGTGATTAAAATGTTTGCTAACAATTTGAGCGTAATTATCTACGAGAAATGAATTCCAACTCTACATTTATCCTTGTCATTCCGCCATTTATTAACAAGGTTTTTTTTGTGTCTGTGTCCCAAATGGCATCCTCTTCCCTGTTATACACTTCTTTTGACAAGGGCCCACAGGGTGTCATTTGGGACTTCTATTCTATTTTCCCATTCTGGTTGAAAACCTGAGAATTCAGAGTGCTAAAACGCATTCACTATTCACGTCCTCCTCTCAACTCAGTGCAATATGTAAAGCGTTGAGGCCAACATAACTGTGATCGGCCTGGATATTAATTAACCACATGTCAACCTACTGTACTGTGTGTTTGAGTTGTCTTCTTATAGGTGATAGGATACAGCTGGTAAACAGGTTGGCTGTGGGCTGTAATAAGTCAGTTTTCATTCACATTGTAACAATACTCTGATACAGAAGGTAAAACACACAGATAATACACTGGAGCAGAAGGTAAAACACACAGATAATACACTGGAACAGAAGGTAAAACACACAGATAATACTCTGTAACAGAAGGTAAAACACACAGATAATACTCTGGAACAGAAGGTAAAACACACAGATAATACTCTGGAACAGAAGGTAAACACACAGATAATACTCTGTAACAGAAGGTAAAACACACAGATAATACTCTGATACAGAAGGTAAAACACACAGATAATACACTGGAGCAGAAGGTAAAACACACAGATAATACACTGGAACAGAAGGTAAAACACACAGATAATACTCTGTAACAGAAGGTAAAACACACAGATAATACTCTGATACAGAAGGTAAAACACACAGATAATACACTGGAGCAGAAGGTAAAACACACAGATAATACACTGGAACAGAAGGTAAAACACACAGATAATACTCTGTAACAGAAGGTAAACACACAGATAATACTCTGTAACAGAAGGTAAAACACACAGATAATACACTGGAGCAGAAGGTAAAACACACAGATAATACACTGGAGCAGAAGGTAAAACACACAGATAATACTCTGGAACAGAAGGTAAAACACACAGATAATACTCTGTAACAGAAGGTAAAACACACAGATAATACTCTGGAACAGAAGGTAAACACACAGATAATACACTGGAACAGAAGGTAAAACACACAGATAATACTCTGGAACAGAAGGTAAAACACACAGATAATACTCTGTAACAGAAGGTAAAACACACAGATAATACACTGGAACCGAAGGTAAAACACACAGATAATACTCTGGAACAGAAGGTCAAACACACATAGAAAGCAGTAAAGTACGGTGTTTATTGTAACAAGAAACACACACACACACACACACACACACACACACACACACACACACACACACACACATACACAGTGACACACACACACATATACACACACTGTCACGTGGAGGAGACCAAGGCACAGTGTGCTATGCGTACATTCTTCTTTAATATAAGAATGAACACTGAACAAAACTAACAAATTAACAAAATGAACCGTGAAGCTATACAAAATGAGTGCTGAACAGGCAACTAAACATAGAAAAGAACCCACAAACACAAAAGGGGAAATGGCTGCCTAAATATGAACCCCAATCAGAGACAACGATAAACAGCTGCCTCTGATTGGGAACCATATCAGGCCACCATAGACATATAAATCACCTAGACCTACACCAAACCTTGACATACAAAAACCCTAGACAATACAAAAACTAACGAGTCACACCCCGACCTAACCAAAATAAAAATAAACAGAGATAACTCAAGTCAGGGCGTGACACACACGAACACAGTGACACAAACACACACACCAAGCCTCTCCTGCAGCAGAAATGCTGTGTAGCGTAGCGATTCCCATGGGATACATAAACAAACACAGAATGTGATTACTCTGCAGCAGGACGAAAGTAAACAATCTTCAGATTGGATTGACGCTTGTTTACTCACCTGTGTGTGTGTGTGTGTGTGTGTGTGTGTGTGTGTGTGTGTGTGTGTGTGTGTGTGTGTGTGTGTGTGTGTGTGTGTGTGTGTGTGTGTGTGTGTGTGTGTGTGTGTGTGTGTGTGTGTGTGTGTGTGTGTGTGTGTGTGTGTGTGTGTGCGCGTGTGCGTGTGCGTGTGCGTGTGCGTGCAAGTGTCTCTCTCTGACATTGCAACGCAGCATGCTAGGTCGATAGTTTGGTGAGTGTGATTTCCATGATGCTGTGTCTAAACTGGCAGTGGATGGAGACAGACTCTGTCTAAACTGGCAGTGGATGGAGACAGACTTTGTCTAAACTGGCAGTGGATGGAGACAGACTCTGTCTAAACTGGCAGTGGATGGAAACAGACTCTGTCTAAACTGGCAGTGGAGGGAGACAGACTGTCTAAACTGGCAGTGGAGGGAGACAGACTCTGTCTAAACTGGCAGTGGAGGGAGACAGACTCTGTCTAAACTGGTAGTGGAGGGAGACAGACTCTGTCTAAACTGGCAGTGGAGGGAGACAGACTCTGTCTAAACTGGCAGTGGACGGAGACAGACTCTGTCTAAACTGGCAGTGGACAGAGGAAGACTCTGTCTAAACTGGCAGTGGACGGAGACAGACTCTGTCTATACTGGCAGTGGAGGGAGACAGACTCTGTCTAAACTGGCAGTGGATGGAGACAGACTCTGTCTAAACTGGCAGTGGATGGAGACAGACTCTGTCTAAACTGGCAGTGGATGGAGACAGACTCTGTCTATACTGGCAGTGGAGGGAGACAGACTCTGTCTAAACTGGCAGTGGAGGGAGACAGACTCTGTCTATACTGGCAGTGGAGGGAGACAGACTCTGTCTAAACTGGCAGTGGAGGGAGACAGACTGTCTAAACTGGTAGTGGAGGGAGACAGACTCTGTCTAAACTGGCAGTGGAGGGAGACAGACTCTGTCTAAACTGGCAGTGGAGGGAGACAGACTCTGTCTAAACTGGCAGTGGACGGAGACAGACTCTGTCTAAACTGGCAGTGGACGGAGACAGACTCTGTCTAAACTGGCAGTGGACGGAGACAGACTCTGTCTATACTGGCAGTGGAGGGAGACAGACTCTGTCTAAACTGGCAGTGGATGGAGACAGACTCTGTCTAAACTGGCAGTGGATGGAGACAGACTCTGTCTAAACTGGCAGTGGATGGAGACAGACTCTGTCTAAACTGGCAGTGGATGGAGACAGACTCTGTCTAAACTGGCAGTGGATGGAGACAGACTCTGTCTAAACTGGCAGTGGATGGAGACAGACTCTGTCTAAACTGGCAGTGGATGGAGACAGACTCTGTCTAAACTGGCAGTGGAGGGAGACAGACTCTGTCTAAACTGGCAGTGGAGGGAGACAGACTCTGTCTAAACTGGCAGTGGAGGGAGACAGACTCTGTCTAAACTGGCAGTGGAGGGAGACAGACTCTGTCTATACTGGCAGTGGAGGGAGACAGACTCTGTCTATACTGGCAGTGGATGGAGACAGACTCTGTCTAAACTGGCAGTGGAGGGAGACAGACTCTGTCTAAACTGGCAGTGGAGGGAGACAGACTCTGTCTATACTGGCAGTGGAGGGAGACAGACTCTGTCTAAACTGGCAGTGGATGGAGACAGACTCTGTCTAAACTGGCAGTGGAGGGAGACAGACTCTGTCTAAACTGGCAGTGGATGGAGACAGACTCTGTCTATACTGGCAGTGGATGGAGACAGACTCTGTCTATACTGGCAGTGGATGGAGACAGACTTTGTCTATACTGGCAGTGGAGGGAGACAGACTCTGTCTATACTGGCAGTGGATGGAGACAGACTCTGTCTAAACTGGCAGTGGATGGAGACAGACTCTGTCTATACTGGCAGTGGATGGAGACAGACTCTGTCTATACTGGCAGTGGAGGGAGACAGACTCTGTCTAAACTGGCAGTGGATGGAGACAGACTCTGTCTATACTGGCAGTGGATGGAGACAGACTCTGTCTAAACTGGCAGTGGAGGGAGACAGACTCTGTCTAAACTGGCAGTGGATGGAGACAGACTCTGTCTATACTGGCAGTGGATGGAGACAGACTCTGTCTATACTGGCAGTGGAGGGAGACAGACTCTGTCTAAACTGGCAGTGGAGGGAGACAGACTCTGTCTATACTGGCAGTGGATGGAGACAGACTCTGTCTAAACTGGCAGTGGATGGAGACAGACTTTGTCTAAACTGGCAGTGGATGGAGACAGACTCTGTCTAAACTGGCAGTGGATGGAAACAGACTCTGTCTAAACTGGCAGTGGAGGGAGACAGACTGTCTAAACTGGCAGTGGATGGAGACAGACTGTCTAAACTGGCAGTGGAGGGAGACAGACTCTGTCTAAACTGGTAGTGGAGGGAGACAGACTCTGTCTAAACTGGCAGTGGAGGGAGACAGACTCTGTCTAAACTGGCAGTGGACGGAGACAGACTCTGTCTAAACTGGCAGTGGACGGAGACAGACTCTGTCTAAACTGGCAGTGGACAGAGGAAGACTCTGTCTAAACTGGCAGTGGACGGAGACAGACTCTGTCTATACTGGCAGTGGAGGGAGACAGACTCTGTCTAAACTGGCAGTGGATGGAGACAGACTCTGTCTAAACTGGCAGTGGATGGAGACAGACTCTGTCTAAACTGGCAGTGGATGGAGACAGACTCTGTCTAGACTGGCAGTGGAGGGAGACAGACTCTGTCTAAACTGGCAGTGGAGGGAGACAGACTCTGTCTATACTGGCAGTGGAGGGAGACAGACTCTGTCTAAACTGGCAGTGGAGGGAGACAGACTGTCTAAACTGGTAGTGGAGGGAGACAGACTCTGTCTAAACTGGCAGTGGAGGGAGACAGACTCTGTCTAAACTGGCAGTGGAGGGAGACAGACTCTGTCTAAACTGGCAGTGGACGGAGACAGACTCTGTCTAAACTGGCAGTGGACGGAGACAGACTCTGTCTAAACTGGCAGTGGACGGAGACAGACTCTGTCTATACTGGCAGTGGAGGGAGACAGACTCTGTCTAAACTGGCAGTGGATGGAGACAGACTCTGTCTAAACTGGCAGTGGATGGAGACAGACTCTGTCTAAACTGGCAGTGGATGGAGACAGACTCTGTCTAAACTGGCAGTGGATGGAGACAGACTCTGTCTAAACTGGCAGTGGATGGAGACAGACTCTGTCTAAACTGGCAGTGGATGGAGACAGACTCTGTCTAAACTGGCAGTGGATGGAGACAGACTCTGTCTAAACTGGCAGTGGAGGGAGACAGACTCTGTCTAAACTGGCAGTGGAGGGAGACAGACTCTGTCTAAACTGGCAGTGGAGGGAGACAGACTCTGTCTAAACTGGCAGTGGAGGGAGACAGACTCTGTCTATACTGGCAGTGGATGGAGACAGACTCTGTCTAAACTGGCAGTGGAGGGAGACAGACTCTGTCTAAACTGGCAGTGGAGGGAGACAGACTCTGTCTATACTGGCAGTGGAGGGAGACAGACTCTGTCTAAACTGGCAGTGGAGGGAGACAGACTCTGTCTATACTGGCAGTGGAGGGAGACAGACTCTGTCTAAACTGGCAGTGGATGGAGACAGACTCTGTCTAAACTGGCAGTGGATGGAGACAGACTCTGTCTAAACTGGCAGTGGAGGGAGACAGACTCTGTCTAAACTGGCAGTGGATGGAGACAGACTCTGTCTATACTGGCAGTGGATGGAGACAGACTCTGTCTATACTGGCAGTGGATGGAGACAGACTCTGTCTATACTGGCAGTGGAGGGAGACAGACTTTGTCTATACTGGCAGTGGATGGAGACAGACTCTGTCTAAACTGGCAGTGGATGGAGACAGACTCTGTCTATACTGGCAGTGGATGGAGACAGACTCTGTCTATACTGGCAGTGGAGGGAGACAGACTCTGTCTAAACTGGCAGTGGATGGAGACAGACTCTGTCTATACTGGCAGTGGATGGAGACAGACTCTGTCTAAACTGGCAGTGGAGGGAGACAGACTCTGTCTAAACTGGCAGTGGATGGAGACAGACTCTGTCTATACTGGCAGTGGATGGAGACAGACTCTGTCTATACTGGCAGTGGAGGGAGACAGACTCTGTCTAAACTGGCAGTGGAGGGAGACAGACTCTGTCTATACTGGCAGTGGATGGAGACAGACTCTGTCTAAACTGGCAGTGGATGGAGACAGACTCTGTCTATACTGGCAGTGGATGGAGACAGACTCTGTCTATACTGGCAGTGGAGGGAGACAGACTCTGTCTAAACTGGCAGTGGATGGAGACAGACTCTGTCTATACTGGCAGTGGATGGAGACAGACTCTGTCTAAACTGGCAGTGGATGGAGACAGACTGTGCTCCTTTCATTTTAAACACACATCCTCATCCTCCCCCATCCACCTGCTGCTGATGTATCCCCATTATGGCCAAACGCTGGTTATGAGACCTGTCTGACAACAGATATCTGACAATCCAGGACATTGTCTTTATTGTTTGTGGGGTCTTAAATTAAACATATTTACACTCCGTTAAAACCTGTTAGGGCTGCAAGCCCGATATCGGTACACCTCTGACAACATCCAGCTCAAGTGCAGGGCGCGAAATTCAAAATCTATTTTTCTTAAATATTTAACTTTCACACATTAACAAGTCCAATACAGCATTTGAAAGATAAACATCTTGTCAATCCAGCCAACATGTCCGATTTTTTAAATGTTTTACAGAGAAAACACCACATATATTTATGTTAGCTCACCACCAAATAAAAAAGAGGACAGACATTTTTCACAGCACAAATAGGATGAAGTAGCATGCACAAGCCAACCTAACTAACCTAAAACCAACCTAAATAACCTACCTCAGATGACAGTCCTATAACATGTTACACAATAAATCTATGTTTTGTTCAAAAAAATTGCATATTTTAGCTATAAATCAGTTTTACATTACTGCTACCATCATAGCTACAGTCAGAAATCGCACGGGAGTAGCCAGAGAAAATACAGACACCAACGTCAACTAATAATTACACATCAGAAAACATTTCAGAGAAATATATGGTGGATAGCTAATGAAAGACAAAGATCTTGTGAATAAAGCCAATATTTTAGATTTTTTAAATGTTTTACAGCGAAAACACCACATATATTTATGTTAGCTCACCACCAAATACAAAAGACAGACAGACATTTTTCACAGCAACGGTAGCATGCAAGTAGCATGCACAAAGCTAACCAAACTAACCTAGAACCAACCTAAATAACCTAGAACCAACCTAAATAACCTAGAAAAAACTCCCTCAGATGACAGTCCTATAACATGTTACACAATAAATCTATGTTTTGTTCGTAGAATTTGCATATTTTAGCTATAAATCAGTTTTACATTACTGCTACCATCTTAGCCACCATCATAGCTACAGTCAGAAATCGCACGGCAGTAGCCAGAGAAAATACAGACACCAACGTCAACTACTAATTACTGTTACGGCTGTCGTCTTCCTCCTCTTCCTCGGACGAGGAGAGGAGAGAAGGATCGGTGGACCAATACGCAGCGAGGTAATTAGACATAAATGATATTTATTGAAACACGAAGACGAAATACGAAAACACTTGGAAATTACAAAATAACAAACACGACGTAGACAGACCTGAACATGGAACTTACATAACTACACGCAGAACTCACGAACAGGAACAGACTACATCAAACGAACGAACAGCCAAGACAGTCCCGTGTGGTGCACATGCACAGACACGAAAGACACAGGAGACAATCACCCACAAACAAACATTGAGAACAACCTACCTTAATATGACTCTCAATCAGAGGAAATGCCAAACACCTGCCTCTAATTGAGAGCCATACCAGGCAACCCTTTAACCCAACATAGAAACACAACACATAGAAATGCCCACCCCGCTCACGCCCTGACCAATAAACACATACAAAACAAGAGAAAACAGGTCAGGAACGTGACAATTACACATCAGAAAACATTTCAGAAAAATATATGGTGGATAGCTAATGAAAGAGAAAGATCTTGTGAATACAGACAATATTTCCGATTTCTGAAGTGTTTTACAGCGAAAACACAATATATCGTTATATTAGCTTACTACAATAGCTAACACACAGCAGCATTGATTCTAGTCAAACGCTAGCGATAGCACAGTTCGACAGATATATGAAAAAGCTTCCCAAATTGGGTCCTTATCTTTGTTGATTTTCCATCAGAATGTTCTCCAAAGGGTCCTTTGTTCAGAACCGTCTTCATTTGGACCCAGAACGAACGATGTCCCTCTTGAATTAGCATGGCACACTGGCCATGCCGTGCTAACCTCTCCGTCTTGACAAAATTCTTGCGTCGCATCACGTCTAAAGTCCAGAATAAATTTCAATAATATAATTAAAGTATATTGAAAAAACATACTTTAGGATGATATTGTGACATGTATCAAATAAAATCGAAGCCGGAGGTCATATTCACCTATAACGAGGGTTTTCCAGGAGCGCTGTCCAGTTTCTACTTCGCGCCCAGAAAAAAAAATAAAGTGCGCACTTATCACTCCAAGATGTTGTTTTCAGTCCCTGACAGAGATAATCAAGTCATTTCTTCTCTCACTTCCGCATGACACCCAGGGGAAGGCGTGTGACGTGTTTGTACAGTCCTAAGTGCCAAGGCCTTTTATAGAGAGTATCTTGAAGAGAGACATAGCTTCTTGGAAATTTCACTTCCGGATAGAAAATGGGCTGTAAAAAGAGTTATGTTTCACTTAGAGAAATAATTAAACCTGTTTTAGAAACTAGACAGTGTTTTCTATCCAATTGTAATAATAATATGCATATTGTACGAGCAAGAATTGAGTACGAGGCCGTTTGAAATGGCCACCTCTTTCCAGGTTACTCACTGCTGATACTCACTGCTGATATTTGAGCCATAAGAGGTTTTAAGCTGTAGATATAAAACATATTTCATGTTTATCATTAGACTTCAGTCGTCATATTTCATGTTTATCATTAAACGTCAGTCATCATATATCATGTTTATCATTAAACGTCAGTCATCATATTTCATGTTTATCACTAGACTTCAGTCATTATCAGCATTATTTTCCCATAGTGATGTTTTTTGGCCGGTAGCAAATGAACAACATTTTCTCCAAAGTGACGTGAAAACACCAGTTGGCATGTGAAATATCTGTAACTCACACTGTTACAAATTCAGACTGCAAGAACTGAAAGCCAGACACATATATGTGTAGGCAGGTGTGTCCTAGTAGGGGAGGGGAGGACGTGTGTGTGTGTGTGTGTGTGTGTGTGTGTGTGTGTGTGTGTGTGTGTGTGTGTGTGTGTGTGTGTGTGTGTGTGTGTGTGTGTGTGTGTGTGTGTGTGTGTGCGTGCGTGCGTGCGTGCGTGCGTGCGTGCGTGCGTGCGTGCGTGCGTGCGTGCGTGTGCGTGTGTGCGTGTGTGTGTGTGTGTAGCAGAGTCCAAACCAACGCTATGAATAAATCCTTAGACAAGGTGAACCCTGAGCCTCTGTCTCAATACTCCCAGTAGGTTTCCGATAGAACGTCGCCACCCCTTGGGGGGAAAACAACCAGTGGTTTCCTTGGTTACCCCATTGGCTCACAGCAAAAACTTGACCTTTTTTCAACTGCCATTTTCTTCTTGTTTGCTTGTTTTGGTCAATTATAAAACTACATTTAAAGTAGCTGTCCAGTGTTCTAAGTTTCTATGAAATATGACCTATACCTAATTAAAACATGAATTAAATAGATTTCCTTCCCCCCAAAAAAATATAATTAAGAATGTTAAAAGCAGCCTCTCTCTGCACCTCTGCTAGGCCTGTTAGGGAACAATAGAATGGTGTGGGCGTATCTGATTTACCAGCTCAGACACTCATGCACTTGGATATTCAAAATAAGCAACCAATTCCACATGGGGCAAGGCTGCACGTACTGGCTGGTAGGCTTGGTTTGTTTTACCCATGCAGCAGCCTTAACCAAGATAAATGGCTGGAATAAGGATTTTTGAAAAACATTATGGAACAACTAGGGCACTTTACTATAACAGCAATACATAAAGACTGATTATTTCACAAATGTGATTTGTTTTTGTCTGATTGCTTTGTCACTTCTTGATGTTTTTTGTTGTTAACTAGCTAGCTAGCTGCTAGCTGTGATTGCTCAGCAGCTACGCTACCTACTACTGCTACCTACAGTATATCAGTCAACAACAGCTAACTAAATAGCTTCTGGACATCAGAACAGCGGTTACTAACTGTGATTTGGATGAATCCTTTACTTTTGCTGACCCTATTTGTCCCAATGGAGAAATGTTGAGTCAATGGCACAGGACATACTGATCACCCCAGACCAGGCCCTAATCCCCGACACTCAGAAGAGAACGTGACTGTGATATAGATGCCGATATGTGATGAAACTATGGCGGCGAAATAATATTAAATGGAGAACAAACTGAACGAGCTTCGTTCGAGACTATCAGTGTGACCGGAAGAACTGTAATATCCTATGTTTTCTAAGAAACGTTATTTTTTAAATAAATAAATAAATACAGTATGGGGATGAGGTAGTTGGATGGGCTATTTACAGATGGGCTATGTACAGGTGTGTGTTTCTTTTGTTGACAACAGCTGGTACGCAATTTCTAATGTTAAGGAAGTCTCGAGGTTCTGCTCGCCTGAGTTAGAATACCTCATGATAAGCTGTAGACCACACTATTTACCAAGACATTTTCATCCATATTTTTTCGTAGCTGTCAATTTTTTTACCACAAACCGATGCTGGCACAAAGATCGCACTCAACGAGATTTTAGATTTTAGATTTTAGATTTTAGATTTTAGATTTGCCGTAAGAAAACAAGAAATTCTCATCCAGAGATGGCGCTCCTAGTGGCCGGTGATTTTAATTTAGGAAAATTGAAATTCGTCTTACCTAATTTGTAACTAGAGGCGAAAAGAACTCTGGATCACCTTTACTCCGCACACAGAGACAAAGTTCTCCCTCGCCCTCCATTTGGCAAATCTGACCATAACTATATTCTCCTGATTCCTGTTTACAAGCAAAAACTCAAACAGGAAGAACCTCAATACAGAAGTAATCCGATGAAGCGGATGCTAAGCTACAGGACTGTTTCATTAATAAGTGCATAGACTACTTTGTCCCCACAGTGGCCGTACGTACATATCCTAACCAGAAGCCATGGATTACAGGCAGCATCCGCACTGAGCTAAAAGCTAGAGCTGCTGCTTTGAAGGAGTGGGACACGATTCCGGATGCTTAGAATAAATCCCGCTACGCCCTCTGACGAACCATCAAACGCCAATACAGAACAAAGTTCGAATACTACTACACTGGCTCTGGCGCTCATCGGGTGTGGCAGTGCTTATAAACTATCATGGAATACAAAGGGAAACCCAGCCGCGAGCTGCTCAGTGATGCGAGCCAACCAGATGAGCTAAATTCCTTATATGCTCGCTTCCAGGTGAGCAACACTGAAACATGCATGAGAGCATCAGTTGTTAGGGACGACTATGTGATCACACTCGCCATTGCCGATGTGAGTAAGACCTTTAAACAGACTAACATTCACAAGGCCGCTGGGCCAGACAGTTTACCAGGAAACATACTCAGAGCATGTGCTGACCAGCTGGCTAATGTCTTCACTGACATTTTCAACCCCTCCTGACCAAGCCTGTAATAATTAAATGTTTCAAGCAGACCACCATAGTCCCTGTGCTCAAGAACTCCATGCTAACCTGTCTAAATGACTATCACCCCGTAAGCACTCACATCTGTAGCCATGAAATACTTTGAAAGTCTGGTCATGACACACATCAACACTATCATCCCAGACACCCTGGACGCACTCCAATGTCCATACCGCCTCAACAGATGAAATCTCTATTGCACTCCACACTGCCCTCTCCCACTTGGGACAAGAGGAACACCTGTGCGATATGACCAAAATCTCATATCCCGATATAGGTCATTTCATATCCCAATAACGATACACATCATGATAGAGCACACTTTCTACATTACATAAATAGTTTATGTAAAATAACCACAAGTAAAGTCCTATTTCTTATTACATTTTGAATTATACTCAACATATTCATATTTGATTATTTCTCCTTTTATTTAGAACCTTTGTGCACATTTTCAACGAAGCATTTTAACAAAATATAAAATATAAATGTATAAATCTAAAAAGGTAAATAGAAAACACTTCAACTATAGTTGTAAACAAAATAAATAGTCCTGAGTCGCGGGTTTGTTTTCAGCACTCGACTGTACTTTTTGGGTCTCTTCTGTAGACTCTCTTCGTACTGTTTCACATGATTCTTGCGTAGGTGGTAAAAAAAGGTTACTGGTGTTTGAGCCTGCTGTCGGGACCGGCCTGCTGTCGGGACCGGCCTGATGTCGGGACCGGCCTGCTGTCGGGACCGGCCTGCTGTCGGGACCGGCCTGCTGTCGGGACCGGCCTGATGTCGGGACCGGCCTGCTGTCGGGACCGGCCTGCTGTCGGGACCGGCCTGCTGTCGGGACCGGCCTGCGGCATATTTTGCAGAGGGCGGTTTTCTGGTCCTTGTCAAGACTTTTCATACCCAAACCACGTCCATGCGACCGAAGTAGCCTCTCTTTTAGGTGTCTTCGTGCTCTGTGTCACGTTCACTCTCCTCCGTGTTTGTTTGTGTTACAAATTTCTTTCCACACTACACGTGTGGAAGAACGCAAAGTGTCGTCCAATTGACAAAAAATATTGCCGTAAAGAGTGTGATTTGCGACACAACGAAATGTAACACTAAGGTAAGGACCCTGGGACTGAACGTCTCCCTCAGCAACTGGATCCTTTACTTACTGATAGGACGCCCCCAGTTGGTGAGGGTAGGTAACAACATATCTGCCCCGCTGACCCTCAACATGGGGGCCCCTCAGGGGTACGTGCTTTGTCCCCTCCTGTACTCCCTGTTCACCCACGACTGAGTGGCTGCACACGACACGGCAGTGGTAGGCCTGATCACCGACAAGGATGACACAGCCTATAGGGAGGTCAGAGATCTGGCAGTGTGGTGCCAGAACAACAACCTCTCCTTCGAACAGAGGCCTGAGCACGCCCCCATTCACATCGATGAGGCTGTATTGGAGCGGGTCGAGAGCTTCAAGTTCCTTGGTGTCCACATCAGTAATGATCTATCATGGTCCGTGCACACCGACACAGTCGTGATGAGGGCACGACAATGCCTCTTCCCCCTTAAGAGGCTGAAAACATTTGGCTTGGGCCCTCAGATTGTCAGAAATTTCTACAGCAGCACCATCGAGAGCATCTTGACTTGCTGCATCACCGCTTGGTGTGGCAACTGCTTGGCATCCGACCGCAAGGCGCTACAGAGGGTAGTTTGTACGGCCCAGTACATCACTGGTGCCAAGCTCCCTAAAAATTGTCAAAGTCTCCAGCCACCCAAGTCATAGACTGTTTTTCTCTGCTACCACACGTCTGGAACCAACAGGACCATGAACAGCTTCTACTCCCAAGCCATAAGACTACTAAATAGTTTGTTAAATAGTTAACCAAACAGCTACCTCCACTATCTGCACTGACCCTTATTGCTGTAACTTTTTTGACTCACATCACATATGTTTGCTGCTACTGTTAATTATCCTGTCACTTTATTCCTAGTTATATGTATATATCTACCTCAACTACCTCGTACCCCTGCACATCGACTCGCTACTCGTACCCCTTTTACTGTATATAGCCTAGTTATCATTAGTACTGGTACCCCTTGTATATAGCCTAGTTATCATTACTCAGTACTGGTACCCCTTGTATATATCCTAGTTATCATTAGTACTGGTACCCCTTGTATATAGCCTAGTTATCATTAGTACTGGTACCCCTTATATATAGACAGGTTATCATTAGTACTGGTACCCCTTGTATATAGCCTAGTTATCATTACTCAGTACTGGTACCCCTTGTATATAGCCTAGTTATCATTACACCATGTGTATATATTAATATGTGTATTATTTAGTGTTTCTCTTCTCTATTGTCTCTCTCTCTGCATCGTTGGGAAGGGCCTGTCAGTAAGCACAGGGCCTGTCAGTAAGCACAGGGCCTGTCAGTAAGCACAGGGCCTGTCAGTAAGCACAGGGCCTGTCAGTAAGCACTGTCAGTAAGCCCATTGTACTGAAGATCACCCATTGTACTGAAAATCACCCATTGTACTGAAAATCACCCATTGTACCGAAAATCACTCATTGTACTGAAAATCACCCATTGTAATGAACATCACCCATTCTACTGAACATCACCCATTGTAATGAATATCACCCATTCTACTGAACATCACCCATTGTACTGAACATCACCCATTGTACTGAAAATGTGACTAAATTGATAGAAAACAGCTGAACTGAGTTGAGACCACCATAGTCCCATTGAATTTTCAATGTGGTTTTTTTTACAGGACGGTTAATAGGCACTATTTTAGAAATAATCATTTTACTAAATGTTTTTATTAAAGGTTTATTAAAGTTCAGGAACTCTGATATAATTTTTTTTAATTCAATGTTTTCAACCTTTCTCCACAATATAAATAAGTACAAGGTAACACTCTGTCTGTGTGAAGTTTTAAAAGAGGCCATGACTCTTTGTAGCCTAGCACTTTGCAAGGTCAACTGGATTTGAATATAAATAGGTATTAGGGAGGATTTCCTCTGCAATAGCAACCTGCACTAGTACAGATAAATAGAAACCACACAGACTCAAATCTCACTCTGCATTGCAGTATTTACGTCACAGCATTTAAGCAAAGGCCTTTCTCTTTTCCAGTTGTGGAATAATTTCATTCCCAGACACTGCCCAAATGCGTGAAGAGTCTGTTGGACCAACGTGTCAAACTTGGCCTTTATTAGCCAATAGCCGGGAGAAACTCAAGGCGCATTGGCATTGGCTTAATCTACTAACCAATCATCTCCCTTCGCAGGTAGATTATTCTAGTCTGACACTTGTGTCCATCTGAAGATTAAGTCGATTGAGTAATCACATTTCCTTCATAAACATCGCTTTGGCCAGTTTGATTGAATCCTGCCAGGTTTTGACACCGATTTTCCCTTTTTGGTTTGTGATATGAATGGCAAAATCAGACATTCCTGTCTAGTGCCTGCCTGATTTATAGACAGCCATAGAGATATAAAATACACATACAAGGTGTGCTTTGTTGATTATTTTTCCCTATAGACATTGACAACATAATGTAGACCTGTAGATCATAATGTAGACCTATAGAACATAATGTAGACCTGTAGAACATAATGTATACCTATAGAACATAATGTAGACCTGTAGAACATAATGTAGACTATAAAACATAATGTAGACCTGTAGAACATAATGTAGACTATAGAACATAATGTAGACTATAGAACATAATGTAGACCTACAATACATAATGTAGACCTGTAGACCTACAGAACATAATGTAGACCTATAGAACATAATGTAGACCTGTAGAACATAATGTATACCTATAGAACATAATGTAGACCTACAATACATAATGTAGACCTATAGAACATAATGTAGACCTATAGAACATAATGTAGACCTATAGAACATAATGTAGACTTGTAGAACATAATGTAGACCTATAGAACATAATGTAGACCTGTAGCACATAATGTAGACCTATAGAACATAATGTAGACCTGTAGAACATAATGTAGACCTGTAGAACATAATGTAGACCTATAAAACATAATGTAGACCTGTAGAACATAATGTAGACCTATAAAACATAATGTAGACCTGTAGAACATAATGTAGACCTATAAAACATAATGTAGACCTACAGATCATAATGTAGACCTACAGATCATAATGTAGACCTGTAGAACATAATGTAGACCTACAGATCATAATGTAGACTATAGATCATAATGTAGACCTATAGATCATAATGTAGACCTACAGATCATAATGTAGACCTATAGAACATCATGTAGACCTGTAGATCATAATGTAGACTTGTAGACTTCTACGTTCTCCTCCTACCTACTACCGTCAACATGAGGTGAATTCTCTCCATGACTGACTATGGGCTAAGATGACTACCAGCTAGTCATTGTTGTTGTTTGGTGCAGCGAAGGAAATTATTGTCCTAAAAAGGTTTCCAGTTGAGCCGACTCACCGATGATGAAATGAAATGCATTGTGATGTATAGTGTTCTATGTAACGCCATACATTCAGCCGACTACGCCACATTCTCTCGTTACCCATTTTAGCTTCCTATAATTAATATGTTGTGTCATACATGGAGTATAATATAATATAATATGCATGTATAAATTACTATTAATTCACTGGGGGTGAATCTAATGACTTATTTGCCTGCTACTGTCTTCCTGTCCTCCCTTGTATCCGGGCAGATTTCCCCCTGTGCTTTTCTTGGTGGAGCAATTAGGCCAAATGACACTGACTGCTTGTCATTCAATCAGTGTGTGTGTGTGTATGTGTGTGTGTGTGTGTGTGGTGTGTGTGTGTGTGTGTGTGTGTGTGTGTGTGTGTGTGTGTGTGTGTGTGTGTGTGTGTGTGTGTGTGTGTGTGTGTGGTTGTATGTGTGTGTGTTTGCCATTCTCTTAATCACCACCATGCCACCATTCCAACCTCCAGGGGCTTCCAGAGCTGGAGCACAGAGAGAGAGAGAGAGAGAGAGAGAGAGAGAGAGAGAGAGAGAGAGAGAGAGAGAGAGAGAGAGAGAGAGAGAGAGAGAGAGAGAGAGAGAGAGAGAGAGAGAGAGAGAGAGAGAGAGAGAGAGAGAGAGAGAGAGAGAGAGAGAGAGAGAGAGAGAGAGAGAGAGAGAGAGAGAGAGAGAGAGAGAGAGAGAGAGAGAGAGAGAGAGAGAGAGAGAGAGAGAGAGAGAGAGAGAGAGAGAGAGAGAGAGAGAGAGAGAGAGAGAGCTCCGACGAGCCTCCCTTTACAGCAATCAAGCCTGTTGTAATCAATTAAGATCATGGTCTGAACGAGGGAACAGGTGGCTGTAAATGTTAATAGATTCCTCTATATCCATGAGGGTTACACAAGATGAATATTGAACACGCTCAACTTGATCTGAGAGAGGATTGTGGCGGCCTCAGGGGTTTCCTCGGTGCCTGTCTGTATATCTGATAAGATGAAGAAACATGGATGGGATGCAGGGATGGAAATTAAGTTCCGTCCGCTAGCCAGAGTCTAGTACTATTCCGACTGGGCTAGTAGAAAATGTATCAGGGACAGCCTGGCAAACCAGTGAAAATGTTGTCTTTTCAAACATCGCATGGGTCTGAATGTTACCCGGGCTAGTAGAAATGTAAGTATACTAGCCTGGTAGGCCAGGGCCAAAAATCTAGATGGATGGGAAGTTATAGGATGGGGTTCTACATGCATAAAGTTTCTGATACGCCTCTTTCTTTAATTGTCTTTGCTTCATTCCTTGCAACCTGTCTCCAATGTTCCTCCCCTCTCCTCTGACCTTCTTCTCCGATACCGCTGAGAAGCCGTCGGGGAGAGAATCGAGCCGAAGAGAGAAAAAAAAAAAAAAAAGAGATTGTTAGATTTGCCCAGACCTGACTAAACTATCCCAGAAAAACACAGCTCAGTGCTGCTCCACCCCTGCTTCAGGCAGACAGGAAATTAATCTCGGTCGCTGGTGGAGAAGGGCTATCCCAAATTGCAACCAATTACCTATTTAGTGCACTACTTTTGACCAGGGCCAATAGAGTTCCCATAGAGCTCTGGTCAAAAGTAGTGCACTTCCTAGGTCATAGGGTGCCATTTGGGGATGTATGATCCAAGGCAGCAGCACGTAGATCAGACTGGATCAGACTGGACTGGACGCATTGGCAGCTGTGTGGTGTGAATTCTAATTGGTTTATTTGCATGTTAACAGGCTCCCTCTCCTCTGCAGATGGCACACTTGGCCATTGTGTGTGTGTGTGTGTATGTGTGTGTGTGTGTGTGTGTGTGTGTGTGTGTGTGTGTGTGTGTGTGTGTGTGTGTGTGTGTGTGTGTGTGTGTGTGTGTGTGTGTGTGTGTGCGTGCGTGCGTGCGTGCGTGCGTGCGTGCGTGCGTGCGTGCGTGCGTGCGTGCGCGCGTGCGTGTGAACGCACAACTGGCAGTAACACGAGACATGTTGGAGTCAATGTGACAGTCGTTAAACATACGATAGCATTCCTTCACAGTCTCACGGGCACCACGGTCTACTAGGTAATGATTGTGTCCCAAATGGAACCCTATTCCCTAATGGGCCCCGGTCAGAAGTAGTGCACTATGTAGGGAATAGGGTGCCACTTGGGATGCCCCCACAACCGACTGCTCCTGGGTTTCAGAAAGGTTTTTTACTAATCAGAGCGTACAGTACTGTAGGTGTCTGTGGCACGAAGTAGGAGCCATGACATGATGACAGAACTGGAGGGATTCGTAGAGTTGTATTGTCTACAGATCACATGTCTCTTTTTTATTCTCTCTTCTATTTCCGTTTGTAACCTTTAACCTTTAAACGAGAGACAGGAGATGTTGGTCCATTATTGAAATGAAAACAGACCGTTGACGTTGCGGGGATGTTGAATCAATGAACGTGTTCATCGTCCTGTCTCAACAAGCCAAATTAAATGACATCATTCTGCACAATTAGATACAGAGACATCCTATCCATGACAATTTGTGTATACATGTATATATATTTTTTAAATTGAACATTTAAAACAAATCTCTCTATATATATATAGATATATATATATATGATTCGTTTTAAATGTTCAATTTAATTACCGGTAGTTACTTATTATTTTTAACTAGGACATTCACATGCCCTTATACATTAAAACCCTTTCATAATATGCTACAGATAGATTTACATAATGTCAAAGTGTCAGTTTACAAAATACTGATTTGAAGTGGATTTAACAAGTGACATCAATAAGGGATCATAGCTTTCACCTGGATTCACCTGGTCAGTCTATGTCATGGAGAGAGCAGGTGTTCTTAATGTTTTGTCCACTCAGTGTTTATTTAGTGTAGAAGAAGTCTGGGTATTAAACATAATTACGCACAAGCGGGCACCTTAACTACCGTTATGGAGATACTGTAATCCTTAATAGTATTTTGGCAACTTCCCGAGCTGTTCTAAGAGATAATCAAAATGTAATTGTTTTGTAGTCTGTTGCGCAATACGTGTAACTTGTTTTGGGTTTTGCGTCCCGTGTAGTTCAGTTGGTAGAGCATGGTGCTAGCAACACCAGGGTTGTGGGTTCGATTCCCACGGGGGACCGGTATAAACGTGTCTGCACTCACTACTTTATTAGGTACACCCATCTAGTAACCTCCTCTTTGCCTCCAGAATAGTTCGGGGCATGGAAACATTGTATCAATTAGTATCAAGGGACTTAACTTCTGCCAGGAAAACATTCTCCACACCATTACACCACCGCCACCAGTCTGTACTGTTGACACCAGGCAGGATGGGGGGCCATGGACTCACGCTGCTTACACCAAATCATGAGTCTGCCCTCAGCATGACGCAACAGGAGCTGGGATGCGTCTAACCAGGCAATGTATTTCAAAATCGAATCAAATTGTATTTGTCACATTCGCTGAATACAACTGGTTATCGACTTTAGCTTGAAATGATTGCTTTTACGAGCCTTTCCCAACAATGCAGGGTTAAAAAATATAAATAATAAAATGGTAAAGGAAAGGGGGGATATCTAGTTAGTTGTACAACTGAATGTATTCAACTGAAAAGTGTCTTCCGCTTTTATCCCAATCCTTCTGAATCAGAGAGGTTGCGGGGGGGGCTGCCTTAATTGACATCCACGTCATCGGTGCCACGGAGAACAGTGGGTTAACTGCCTTGCCAAGGTGCAGAACGACAGAACCAGATCAATGTGGAGCTATATACAGGGACTACCAGATCAATGTGTAGCTATATACAGGAAGTACCAGATCAATGTGGAACTATATACAGGAAGTACCAGATCAATGTGGAGCTATATACAAGAAGTACCAGTACCAGATCAATATGGAGCTATAAACAGGAAGTACC